>NW_015161992.1:356972-384868 GCF_001447785.1 Gekko japonicus | reverse complement strand
GTGGAGATGAGTTAAAGCCATCAGGACAGCATTATTAGGTGGGACTCAGTGGGGGCAGGAAGGGTGGAAGCATCTTCCTCCCAGGTGCCGATTATCTGCTCTCCTCTGTATGAGGGCTGCAAAGCAAACACAGATTTGGGAATGTGTTGTTCTGGCCTCAATCTTGACCTAAGTAGGGATTCTTTTTTCTGTATGGCTTTAAAAGAGGGCATACATTACAGCAAAGGCCCTTTCTTTCCTTGCTTTTAATACTCTGTGTTGACATGCAGAGTGTGAATAATTTAACATGCTTTTGAGTTCAGGCTGAGTGCTTGCTCTTGGAGCATATCAGTTGCTAAAATGAACCCAACAATCTTGCTAGACAGTGGTCTTTAGTCTCTGGACTTAATGGTCTTATAAGGGAGCCTTTGCCCCCACTTTAGAGGGTAATGTACACTCCAGATATGAAACTACAGTGTGCTTTGGGGAGCCATCCCTGCTGATGCTGTAAGTTAGAATGCTAATTAGAATGCTAGTTAGAATGTCAGATCTGGGAGATCTGGGTTTGAATCTCTGTTCTGCCGTTGAAGATCAATGGATGACCTTGGGCCTCTTTCTCCACCTAACCTGCCTCATGGGGCTGTTGTAAGGATAACATAGAGAAAAGATTTTGTAAGTCATTTTGGGGGCCCATTGGGAAGGAAAGTGGAGTGGAAATAAATGAATGATGCTAAACCTGTAAGAAATGTCCACTAGATGCATGTTGGCCTGACCCGTGCTGCCCTCTGAGCTTTTCTATGTGAGGGCTATACCACTTCATACCCCAGGCAAGAGTTCACATGATTGAACATTCTTCCACCCAAAATAATTCTTTGCATGCAGAACAAGCCTGACAGGGAGAAGATGCGTCTAGATTCCTTCCCCCTGACATCCAGGTTTCTATATGCAGGGACTTTTAAAAAACTGCATTCAGTCCACCTGCCTCCACCATTACAGCCCAGAATCTCTTAGCAAGATAGATCTGTATTAATTATCCAAGCAGGGCTGGGTCAAGGAACCTAATTCTAGGAAAGGAGGTTGGAATCTGAATACAGATAAAGCAGGAAAATCAGGTTGCTTACCTGTAACTGATGATCGTTGAGTGGTCATCTTTGCATTCACATTCATGGGTTTAGTGTGCCTGCGCTGAACCAGATCAGTGTTGTAGCAAGCTCCAACAGATTTTTGTGCCCAAACCTAGGGCAGGTGCAGGAATCCCTACTGTGCATGCCCAGAGGGACGGGCCCAGACATCCTGCCAGTTCCTTCGGATCGCCGCAAAATCAAGAAACCAAATTAGAGTCTGACAGTAGTGGGGAAGGAAGGCGGGCGGTGTGAATGCACAGATGACCACTTGAAGATCATCAGTTACAGGTAAGCAACCTGTTTATCTTCGATGTGGTCTCTGTGCTTCACACCCATGGGAGAGTAGTGAGCAATGTCCTACCTGGAGGAGGGTGCTGGCAAGTAGTTACTGCGATACAGACGAGAGAACCTGACAGCCCATGGCTGTGTGAGTTGAGCCACGAACATCAATCGCATAGTGTCTGATGAATGTATTCGGTGTTGACCAAGTGGCCGCATTGCAAACATCAGTAAGGGAGACTCCCTTCAGGAATGCAGTGGAAGCAGCCACAGCCCTGGCTGAGTTGGCAGAGGGCATTTGGCAACCAGGTAACACAGATGGATCAGTTCAACAATCCACCTTGACAAGCGCTGCGATGTGATGTGAGTTCCAGCCCTTTTAGTGGCATAAGAGACAAACAGGTGCGGATCACGCCTGGTAGGGTGAGTCCTCTGTAAGTAGGAGTGCCCGCTTTGTGTCCAATGTGTGGTAGAGACGTTCCTCTGAAGACTTCGGAGAAGGATAGAAGTCCGGCAGGAAAATCTCTGCCTGAAGGTGGAACTCTGACACAACCTTTGGAAGGAAGGATATGTCTGGGACGAGACGCACGCCATCAGGTAGGAATCTAAAGTAGGGTGGATCACATCTGAGCGCCATGAGTTCTCCCACCCTACATGTCAAAGTGATGGCTACAAGAAACGCTGTCTTCCAAGAAAGCAGCCGCATATCACACATCGCAAGTGGCTCAAATGGTTTCCGTGTAAGCTGGCGTAAGACCATCGGAAGATCCCACTGCTCCACATGACATCGGACAGGAGTGTAGAGATGTAAGAGCCCCTTAAGGAAGCGTTTAGAGAGGGGATGAGAAAAAACTGAGTGTCCCTCGAATATGGTACACCGATAAGGCGGCTAGGTAAACCTTTAATGAGGAGTGTGACAAACCAGAGTCAGCCAAGGATAATAGAAAGTTAAAGATCCTTGTCAGACCAGCCAAAGTTGCTTGAGAAGCAGGCACAACCATAAACGAACAAAACTTGTTCCATTTATGTGTGGATGGTTTCCTAGCATTGATCAAAACCTCAGTCACACACGAGGAGAATCCCTGCGGCACACCTTCGAAGCCATCAGTTTGAGGTGGCAGACATCGTGATGCAGTAGCCGTGTTCTCGAGAGGAACACGAGATCCAGTGCCGGAGGGAAGTGATGGAAGAGTCCTTGGGATAGGTCCAGGAGTGCTATGAACCAGGGTTGGCGTGGCCACCACAAGGATACCAGAATGCAGTGTGCGTTGTCATTCAGAATCTTGTGAATGACTCGTGGAAGCAGCGGAAGAGGGGGAAACAGGAAGAGATAGTCTCAGGTCCAGGGGTAGATGATCCCATCTCCCAGGGACAGTGGGTCCATGCCCCCTCTGCTGCAAAACCTCGGGCACTTTCTGTTTGATCTAGTGGCAAAGGTATCCACCTGCGGGTGCCCCCATCTGTGGAAGAGAGGCCAAAGGTATGACCAATTGAGTTCCCAGTCATGCAGACGAAGGCTTCCTCGGCTGAGGCTGCCTGCTTGAACATTCAGATGGCCAGGTATGTGGGTCGCAATCAGATGAATGCGTTGAGACAGGCACCAGTTCCACAAACGAATAATCAGATCACAGAGGCGACGGGAACAGTGCCCCCTTGTCAGTTTACGTAACTGAGCGCTGTGGTGTTGTCTGTGGACTAACGGCAGGAAGGAGTGGAGGGCGAATTCTATCGCCAAGAGTTCCAAGAAGTTGATGTGACGAGTCCGAAAGCTTGGAGACCACCTGCCACCGACGCAGAGGCCCTGGAGATGTGCCCCCCATTCCCATAGTGACGCGTCCATTGTCAAGGTCACAGTAGGTGCCGGAGGATAAAAGGGGGCCCCTTGGAAAAGGTTGTTGGGGGAAGTCCACCACAACAGAGTACTCTGTATATCCAAAGGGAGAGACAGACGAAGTGTTTGAAGATGCCTTGCCGGATCGAAGTTGCAGATGAACCATAATTGAAGAGGGCGCATCTGCAGTTTTGCAAAGATGAGGACCAACGTAGTGGTGGCCATCAGGCTGAGTTGCTGTTGTATTAGCAGTGCCGTTATCGTGGGCTGAGAGGCAACAAATTTGGTGAGGTCGATGATGCGCTGGGCCCTGTCCTCTGGCAGGAAAGCTCGGCAATGAGTGGAGTCCAGGCACGTGCCTATGTACTGTACCCATTGGGCAGGTTGTAGGTGGAACTTGTCGGTATTCACCCGAAGGTCCAGCATCTTTAGCAACCTGAGGGTATCCCGAATGTGGCGGAGAAGTAGAAGCCTGGAGTCGGCAACCAGAAGCCAGTCGTCGATGTACGGGTAGATGCTGATCCCTTGCAGACGGAGAAACACTGCCATGACCACCAGTGTTTTGGTGAAGAACCTGGGTGCACTGGAGAGGCTGAAGGGGAGAACCGTGTATTGGAAGTGGTGTTGACCTATGGCAAACCGGAGGTAGTGCCTGTGTTAAGGATGTATTGCTAAATGAAAATAAGCATCCTGAAGGTCCAGGTGGCCATCTACATCCCTTTCCAGACCAGTGGCAGAATTTGTTGATGGGAGACCATCCGGAAACGGCGGTACTGGATGTAGGTATTGAGTCAAGTCCAGGATCGGGTGAACACCACCATTCCACTTCGGGATGGTGAAGTAACAGGAACAGAAATCCCTGACCTGTTCTGAAGGTGTTACCAGTTCAATGGCGTTCTTGGCAAGAAGGCTCGCGACCTCGTCCAGTAGAGCTGGGGACGGGGGTGCAGGCAAACACAGGTAGGACGGGGAGGTGCATGAACTCTATAAGGTAACCAGAGGCTACTACCGACAGGACCCAAGAGTCTGTTGTAATATCCCGCCAGGCCGGTAGGAAAGCTGCCAGGCGGGCATCATGAGGAGGGGAGGACAAAAAGTTAAAGACCCTGCTTGGAGGGCTTTGCAGGCTTAGATCTATTGGATTGCTGTCCCTGGCCAAACCGAGGTCGTTGCTGGTAGGACGGACATTGGCCCCCTGAAGAAATACGGGCCCTCCATGAACGGTCCGGTGACTACCTATGGTAGGGACGCTTTTGCCATGGCCGAGACCAGGTACGGGGTTTAAAGGTCCTTGAAGACGAAGATACACCCAAGGTACGGGACGCCTTGATACTCTTGTCCATGTCCTGTAGCGCACCGTCAGTGGAAGCATGGAAAAGTCCCAAACCGTCGAAGGGCAGGTCCTTGACATACGACCTGGTGTCCACCTGCAAGGATGTAGTGCGCAACCACTAATGTCTGCGTAGAGCTATGGCAGTGGACATTGTCTTGGAGGCTGCATCCAGAGAATGCTTAGCCGTGTTGACTTGTTGCTTGGCGAGCACCAGGCCCTCCTTTTGTAGTTTCCAGGACTGCTGGCGCTTAACTTCAGGCAGGGCAGCCAAAACCTCCGAAAGGCGTTCCCACAGGGTGTACTGATAGTGGCTCATACACGCCTGGTGTCATGCCTGCCCTTGACTCAGCCCCAGAGCCAGCTCCTGACAGCCTAAGAGGGGAGAATTCAGTGCCTTTAAGAGCTGAAGAAGCATCAGGATCTGCACCTACTGTAAGTACTGAGGAGGATACACAGCAATCTGAGTCAACTACAGGACGGTTTGCACCTGGGATTGAGCAGGCCATAAGCAGCTCACCACCTGCATCTCCCCCACTTGTAAGTAGGCTTAGGGATCAGAGACGTCAGGAGCTGGCTAGCCGACGAAAAGAAGCCCATTCAAGAGGGCGGAGATCCTTGAGCCCTGAGTTTTAACAGCAGCCAGGACCTCGCACAAAGGTGCTAATGAGTTAATGGGCCAGAGCACTATTTAGTAGGGCCTCTGGCCATGAGCAATTTGTGCTGACAACCTCGTTCGTAGAACCAGAAGCTCTGCACCTTGATTCCTGTTTGACTCTGTGGCTTTTGGACTCGGCTTGTGTTTGGACTGCTCTGGCTCCAGACTCCCGGCTTTGAACCTGACCACGCCCTCGGCTTTGCTCCCTGTATTCTGACCTCTGGTAACGTTTGACAACGGCTTTGTTTGGTGTTTTGGGACTTGTTTAATGCTCTGCTGACTGCTCTCCCGGCTGACCTTTGGACTTGTATCGTGACTCCCCCTGTCTGCCTGCCTCCCTGGCTCTACCGTGACACCTGGTAATTAGTGCTCTTCACACCCAGGGCACCTGTAGAATAGAAACATCATCCAAAGGAGTCAAGTTTCTTGCTCTCCCAATCAGAGAGAGTGGAGTGAGTCTTCTTTGACTTCAAGGAGGACGTCACCACCATTGAGTTAGGTTTCGGGTGATTGAAGAGAAATTCGGCGCCGGCTTCTAAGACCTGATACATGTGGTCCAATCGGCATGAGGAGACGGGCGTGGATGAGGGTTTGTCCCACGGCACCTTGGCTGCTTGCAGCAGGACCGTTGACATCGGTAGTGCTATCGGCGTCGAAGCATCTAATTGGACCACGTCAAAGACAGCATTGGAGACCGAGGGTTGTGGCTCGACTACCGAGAGCCCCAGCAAGTGAGCCATACGCTTAATGAGGTCGCCATACGAGGACATGTCCTCAGAGGGTGAAATAGGCAGATTGTCCGTTATCGATGGCCTTGGAGATGGATCATCGGGCGAGCTGCCTGGGTCCAACAACTCCAATTCAGAAGCCTCTGCCAAGGATGACGAAGAATCCTGGTCCGGCACTTGTGTTGGGGGTTCCAGCTGGACAGGGGCAAGTACAACTGGTGGTAGTGGCATTGATACTGAAGGCTTCAGCACTGAAGACTCAAGCGGTGTACCCTGATCGCGCTGATCTCTGTGAGCCGGTGGATCTGGGTGAGGAGATTCCGGCGCCCTGGAGACTGTGGCCGATGGAGGCACTTGAGATTGACGGGGCAATCGGGATCGACATGAGGAAAATCCGAGAAACCGGCGGGGGTCAACCAGGGCATGGCTGTAGCAGGCGGATAAGCTCCATAGAGGTATTGAAGCTGTTGCTGATCCCACAGTATCAGTTGGTGAATGGAGGGTTGATAACCCCGTGGAGAACGGTTCCTGGCATAGAGACGCCTTGGAGATCTGGAAAGGCCCCGGTCACAGGAACGGGAGTGATGCCGAGGCAAGACTGGCAGTGCATATACAGAAAAATGGCAACAGTCACCCGACGATCGGCGATTACGAGTATGTCGGTCTCGACCATCGGCATTGACCGGTGAGGGCAAATGAGAAGGCGAAGAAAAGGAAGGTGGTCTGTCCCACCTGGAGATGTGCCTGAGAACCTCAACTTCATCGATATTGGAAGAGCGTTCCATCTCGATCAGGACTGGAAGCTCCCTCCGAACGTGCGAGTCTAGCAGCTGGATAGGTGGCTGCATAGTAATCAGTGGGGCCTCCAGCGCTGATGCACTGAGAACTGTAGGCCGATCCTTGGTAGCCACAACGGTGGGAGGGTCCACAGCAACATCAGGTCAAGGCGCCTTAGGGGGTTTAGTACTGCCCTTTTTGGCTGCCTTGCCTGTCTTCTCAGCCTGGTCTTTCTTCTTCTTCTTCACAGGGGTTGATGCCGACGATTGCACAGGCGGGGCCGAGCGTTTTGTGGCTGATCTCACAATGTCGGAAGCGGACTTCGGTACCAACGGAAGTGTTGAAGCCGATGGAGCAGTCGATGTTGAGGCTGCCGGCTGCGAAACAGGAGCCATTTCTCATGCGTGAGGGGCTAACGCAGACTCTAGAAGGGCAACCCTCAAGCACGCTGCCCGGTTGTTCCTCATTTGGTTTGAGAACTTAGCGCAGTGAGGGCAGGAATCTGGACGATGAGCCTCCCCAAGGCAGAACAGGCAGAGCGTGTGGCCGTCCAGAGGGGCCAATTTGCTTCCACAAGAGGCACACCAGTTGAAACCCCCCCACTTCTTAGTCTTTTTCACCATAAACTAAAAACAGGCAAGGAGAGACAAAAGAGCGGAGGCGAAGCACAAGGCCCCTTTTCAGGAAGCGGACGAACGAAAAGTCAATTTTCCATTATTTTTTTTTAGAAAAAAAAACCAAGAAAAGGTGAGGAAAAAGGAAGAGTCCTGAGGAATTTGAAAGAGCTCCTAACTGACAAAAAACATTGAGGTAAGTTCACCGACTAAAAAGAGCTGCGAACAGTGCGGCGGTCAGAAGAGAACTGGTGGGATGTCCGCACCCATCCCTCTGGGCATGCGCAGTAGGGGTTCCTGCACCTGCCCGAGGTTTGGGCATGAAAATCCATTGGAGCTTGCTTCAACACCGATCTGGATCAGCACAGGCGCACTAAACCCATGGATGTGAAGCACAGAGACCACGTTGAAGATCAGGAGTTCAATCAGGTTTCCTTACGCACCAATGTGATGATAGACCAGGTAGCAAGGACTACCAAGGTAACAGGTTCTCACAAATAGTGCTTAATGCCAATCTTAGAAGGCTGACATGCTACTCATTAGAAACTACAGCTTGTGCTAGCTGCTGACTGAAATTGCTAACTGACCACAGTATCACAAGTTATTTGGGTAACAATCAGAAAGTCCAAGAACTGCTTTTTGCTTTGTTGAGAAGTTCTGCAGCATCCTTGATACTCTACTGGTGAATTTATACAGTGAACATCTACAATGAGAAGGGCAGACACAGCTTATTAAGCATTCAGTGACCATGTATCTGTTAAATGCTCCAAACCGAGATGTTGTTGATCACAATAATGTTTTTAAACCAGGATTATGTAGCTCAGGTCTAAAAGACTGTGCTGCGCATTATCCTTTCAATATGTGCACTTGCCATTTTTGGGAGGGGCTGTAGTTTGCTGGAAGAGCCTCTGCTTTGTGTGCAGAAGGTCCCAGGTTCAATCCCTGGTATTTTCAGGTAAAAGGATCAGGCGGCAAGTCTGTTACATGTGAAAGACAACCCAATGAGACCCTGGAGAGCCACTGCCAGTCTGAATAGACAATACTGATCTTGGTGGACCAATAGTCTGATTCAGTATAGGGCAGCGTCATCTGTGTGTCTGAAAAGGTCGATGCATGTATTTTCCAAGTTTGTTATGTACATACCCTCAAAAACATACCAAAGCTGGAAAACAGCATGTCCTTCCTCTGGGAGCATATCTATTAGACATTTAAAGGGCGAAGTAATGACATTGGTCGGTTCCAGAATGACACCAAAGTGTGAGCAGATCTGTTGCCTTTGCTTTTCCTGTTTGTCAGCTAACTTGGCCCACTGCTCGTGCACACACCCATGTGGAGACAGATGAAAAGGATGCTTATTGTCAACGTCTATGCCCCAAATAAAACCAATAATTATTTTTTCAAAAACTGCAGGATGTCATTATGCAACGAGAGTTCCATGAAATTTGTCTGATATGAGACTTCAATATGGTAGTGGATGGAGAGAGAGACAGAAAAATGATGACTCGGGGGGGGGGAGCAGCAAGGAAATCCCCAAAGCTCTGGGACAACTTTTAACAGAGCTGAATTTGTGCAGCAAATTTATTTTGAAAATACTAATAAACCTACGAGATGGCTTGCCTATAAAGTTCAAGAACAGAGAGAAAAATCTTTTATAAAAACCTTAAAAAAGAAAGATGGAACAGAGACAAATAGGAATCTGGAAATAAAAACAATAATTGAGGACTTCTATAAAATCTTTATGGAAAATCAGAGACAACTGTGGATCAGATAAGGAAGTATTTGGAAATACACTAACCTAAAAAATTCTCAAAAGAATACAAGGAGATATTAAATCAAAGAATATTGATGATGGAAGTTGTAGAGGCACTCAAAAGACAGAATAGAGGTAAAGCTCCTAGACCGGATGGATTACCGATAGAATTTTACCTTGTTTTTGAGGAACAATCAACTTCAATCTTGAAAGATATCTGCAACAATGTATTAATGGGCGGGAAAATCCCAGATACATGGAAAGAAGCAATTATCTAGCTGATCCACAAACAAAACTCTGATGAGGAGATAAAGAACTATAGACCAATTTCATTATTGAATGTGGACTATAAAATTTTTGCATCTTTTATTGCGGAGAGATTCAAAAAAGTGTTGGCCAAAATGATACATAAAGACCAAGCTGGATTTTTGCCTAAAAGACAATTGAGAAGTAACTTGAGATGCATCATTGATATCCTGGGCTAAGAAGTGGAAGGAGAAACAAGTACCCACCATTACTCAATGGTTTCATAAACTTTGGGATTTTTTCCTATTAGAAAAATACTCTATTTACAATTCTACACATCAGAACGAATGCGAATTTTATAACCCTTTAGATAAATGGAATCCCATCTTAGATAAAATCAAAATCGACAAATTCGACTGGGAAACAATATCTAAATATCAACTCATGTTATATGGTCAATAATTGTGTTATGTTTTAAATGTTATCTCATTGTCTGAAGATATAGACTTGTTATTAAGAAGATAATGTTGTATATTGCTTTGCTTGATACCGGAAAACGATTTATTTATCAATTGGAACCTGGTTATCATTGTGTATGTTATTACTATGGGAACTTGTTACAAATATTTTCAATAAACATTTTGTGTATTAAAAAAATAAATAATTGATATCCTGGAGTACTACTAACTGCATCATCAAAAGCAATTGGCTTTAATTTTTTTGGATGCAGAGAAAGCATTTGATAATGTCAACTGGACTTTTATCTTGGAGGCATTGAGAGAGGCAGAGGCTGGAGAAAACTTTATAACAATGATACAAGCAATATATACAAAGCAAAACGCAGCAGTAATGGTCAATGGAGAAATAACAAAAAAAATGAAATACAAAAAGGAATGAGACACAGCTGCCCTTTCTCACCACTATTGTTTATCTTTGCATTAGAGATTTTGAATGAGGAAATTAGAAGAGAAACTAAGATTAAAGGACTTAAAATAAAAAAGAAGAATTTAAACTGTTGGCTTTTGCAGATGATTTAGTATTTATGCTTGAGAATCCCAACGCTTCAGCTGTTACAGTCATCTGGATAAAAGAATGGATTACGCTAGAGGATAAGAGAACACTGGAACTTGAAGGACATGATCTACTACTAGGGTGGCATGCTTTCCTGTGGTATGAAAAAGCTTTAACACAGAAATATTTTAAGCAACATTGGTTACCGAGCAGCACTTTTGAAAGTTTGAGATTTTATCTTTAAAAGATTTTATAGCAAAAACTCTAGACTTATTGCACCGCTTGAGGCTTTTACTTTACCAAATATACATGAGGAAGAAGAATTAATAAGATAAAAGGATATTCTGGACAGAAGGTCTATCGTGGTGGCGCAAAATGCAACTGGAATCCAGGTACAATAAAGATGAAAAATTAGGCTTTTATTATTTTTAAAAAATGTTTTATTTATTAATTTCTATGAAACAACATTGAATTACAATTAACACTATAAAACAAACAAAGAATACAAAACAAAGAAAAGAATAAAGCAAAGGAGATCACAATGGATTCAATGTTTTTACAACTATTACCAATGAGGAGGAATATAATTCATAAATACATTATAACCTATAGACCTCGGCTTAGAGTATATTTATTCACACTGTATTTCCTATAATAGCCAACTGGTCTTAAGAAAATTAAAATAACAGTAATTATTGAAATAAGCTTTATTCCTAAGGATCTCCTCCAAGTTTGTTAAAATAGGGTATCATCTTTCTTTTTTTAAAAAAAAAAGGAAGGACCTAATGTAATGGATCCCTACATGCTATTGAATCTGAAAAAATTAGGTTTTTATGAAGACTTAACAGACATGGAATTTTTTTTTACCTCGGTGGACACTAAGTTGATTAAAAGAATTTATGTCTTTTTACTTAATGATATGATGTATGATGAGACTGTTAAACCAAATATGATCTTATGGGCACAGAATGTAAGCCATAATATTGAATTAGAACAACGGGAACAAATATGGAAAGAAAACACTAAGATAACGAAAGCTATTGCATTTAAAGAGAATATGTATAAGATGTTTTACAGATGGTATATAACACCTGATAGAATAGCTAAAGGGAATAGTAAGTGTTCTAACAAATGTTGGAAGTGTTTATCTAGTACAGGATCCTTTTATCATATGTGGTGGCATTGTGATGTAACTAAGAGATACTGGAGATGGATTCATGCAATAATGCAGAAGATATTGGGATGTACAATTCCATTTATGCCCGAAGTAATGCTTCTGAATATATTACCTAAAGACTTTGAAAAAAGCAACAGATATTTAATTATCTACTTTACTACAGCGGCAAGAATGCTATATGCCAAATACTGGAAGGCACAAGATGTACCAAAAAAGCAGGAATATATACAAAAACTGATGGAAACAGCGAAAAGTGATAAATTGACTTTGTTCATAAGAGGATCCACAAACTATACATTCCAGAGCACATGGAGGCGCTTCTATAATTGACATAATAGTGCAAATGATTGTAACCTAATGTAATCCCTAGAGCAAAGTATAGGTTAGAACATTGAGATAGCAGGTACAGATGTTGGTTTTAAGTTACAAAAATGTGAGCTCATAGAAAATAATGATACGTGATATTGTTTTAGATAGAGAATATCTAAGAGGCAATTATTGAAAAAAACAGGTTGCTTACCTGTAACTGATGATCTTCAAGTGGTCATCTGTGCAGTCACACCCATGCCCAAGGAGGAGGGGCACGGACATCCCGCCAGTTCCTTCTGACCACTGTCATGTCAATAACCAGAGAAAAGTACTGAAGCAACAGCTGTGGGGAAGGATGGGTGGGTGGTGTGACTGTACAGATGACCACTCGAAGATCATCAGTTATCAGTTATTTGAAAGCCTGTAATTTCTTGTAGATGTGTTTTCCGTTTTTGGTCCATATTTTTAGTTACAGGTAAGCAACCTGTTTATCTTCTTCGTGTTCTCTGTGCATCACACCCATGGGAGACTGAAAAGCAGTGGCTCACCTGGGACTTCCGGTCTATGGAACAGCAATGGCAGACACTCTTCCCAAGATAGGGAAGGGCAGTTCGCACGCCAGCGGCCTGGAGGGGTGCCACCTCAAGTGACACCCCCGAGGAGCCTTTGTGATAGGCTCCAGGCCAGGGGGCTTTTGAGGGGTAGCCTCTTCGATGGCGTAATGCCGGAGAATTGAGGCTCCCCTCCGCCCCAACGGTCCAGTCGCTGAGTGGGATTCGGGCATAAGCTGGACTGACCAGGACAAGCGCTGGAGATCGAGCGGAATGGCGTAAAACTGAGCATGGTCAGAGAAACTGACCGACAATGAATTCTTAATAAAACGGAGTAGTTTGAAAAGCGATCCCCCCCCCGCGGTTGAAAACAGTGATTGCAAAGAGGAACGCCTCTTATGCAAATGAGCGGCTAACGAACACAAAGGGAGAGAGGGGAGGAAGTAAACCGAAAGTGTTTTGAGAGACTTATCTGAATCACGAAGTTGTCTGGCGAGTTTTCCGAGTTGTGTGGAAGCGGTAGAGACTGTAAACAAAATGGGAAAGATGGCAACCCAGCAGAGTAAATTTAAAATGAAGCCAGGCAGTCAGAGTCCGAGACCGGAAGAGTGAGCAGGTGTCCTCAAACTCCTGGCCGATATGCTCAAGCCAGTGATGCAGCAACTCGATGGTATTAACCAGCAATTGACCGTGATGAATAAAAACTTTGCAGCACAGCAGCTTCAGCTGAATGAAACAGAGAAAAAAGTGGAGCAGGCAAACGAATTAATTAAAGAGATAGACACCACAAGCAAGAAGTTGAAGAAAAGGTTGGGAGAGGTGGAAACGAAGCAGAATTGCCAAGAGAATCGAGTTTTGCAGCTAAAGATTGAAAAAGCTAACATGATTCTCAGTTTCAGGGGGTTCCTGAAACAGATCGGCAAGACTTGAAGAGGGTGCTTGGTGAGATCATCGCTCCAGTAGTAGTTTTAACAGCGGATGAACTGGTAAACGAAAAGAAGTCAGTCTATAGAGCATATTCCGATTACATTTTGTAAAAAAACCTACCTGGAGAAATAGTGGTTAGGTTTTTAAGAAGACAAACCAGAGATGCCATTTTAAAAGCAACTTCAGCAACTCCACTGAAATGGGAAATGTAACCATCAAAACCTTAAAGGACATTCCATTTGAAATTAGACAAAAGTGGAAAAATTATAAGGACTTAATTTCTTTTCTTCAAACTAATGGGATATCGTACAGTTGGGTGATTCTGGAGGGTGTCATCTTTAAGATCAATGATAGAAGAGAGAAGATAGACTCCACTTTTAAAGCTAAAGAATTTTTGAGACGTCAGCTGGGGACAGACGAAGAGTCCAAAGAGGAAGAAACGAAGTCTAGTGACTCTGCTACCTCGGGAACGGATGAGGATTCTGCGGCAGAAAAGGATGCTGGACCTGCTAGAGTGGTATACGATTTTAGAGACAGAAAGCTGAAGTAAAGGCAGAAGGACTTGGAAAATGGCTTTTTGAAGCGATGAATAAGAAGATGATCAGAGACTTCTCTCATAACAACAAAATAACATATAAATAACGAATTGTTATAAGCAAGAACTCTACAAGTATATTGTGATATTAAAACTAATTGTATTCATGGAACTCCCATGGAAAGATGGAAAGGATCCATTGGTCCGATGTAATAGTGGCCCAGGCCTGTATATATGGATGAAGGCGGGTAGGGCCGGAAGAGGTAGACAGGCGGAAGTCAAAGGCCCTGCTTGCCGGGTTTGGGTTGTTTCGGTCTGACAGTCTGCTGTCCAGAACTGTATCTCTGTCTGGCCTGGTACTGCTGCCTATTTGCAGATGGGGACCGGCATGGCCTGTAGCCTTCATCCCGTGACGGCTTAGCATATTGGCATCTGGAACCGTAATGAGACCAAGAGCGAGGACAAAAAGGCTTAGAGGGGGCAGCGACCCCCAGCGATCTCAAGGCCTTAATGCTTTTATCCATTTCCTGGAGCGTCGAATCAGTGGACGCATGGAAAAGACCCTGGCCATCGAAAGGCAAGTCCTCTATGTATGCCCTGGTATCAGCCGGGAGTGCGGTGGTCCTCAGCCAGGAATGCCTATGGAGGGCAACTGTAGATGACATTGTTTTGGAAAATGTATCCAGAGCATGTTTGGATGAGTTGATGATTTGTATAGAAAGCAGTAAGCCTTCCTTCTGCAGCTTCCTGGCCTCCCGATGTTTGTCATCAGGAACAGAGGTCAAAAAGTCGGTAAAGCACTCCCAGAGTGAGTACTGGTAACGGCCCATACAAGCAACATAATTAGATGTCTTAATGCCGAGGGTTCCCGCCGAGTAAAAGTGATGACCAATGGAGTCTAACTTCTTGCTTTCCTTATCTGAAGGGGTAGCAAGAGTACTTTTACTCCTTGAGGCGGATGACACGACCATGGAATTAGGATTGGGATGGATATGCAGGAATTCAGCCTCTGCCTCCTGGACCCGGTACATATGATCCAGACATCTGGACGACACTGGAGCAGAGGAAGGCTTGTCCCACGGGGCCTTAGCTGCCTGTAGGAGGACGGTCAAAATCGGGAGAGTGATCGAGGTGGAGGTATTGATCTGCACGACATCAAAAACAGCGTCCGACACCGAGGGTTGGGACTGGATGATCGACAGGCCCAGGGAATGTGACATCAACCAAATCTCCATATGAAGAGAGATCCTCAGAAGGTGAGATCAGCAGGTTGTCCAATACCATAGCCTTTGGGGAAGGACCCTCAGGTGACTCAGGATGTTCCGAACCTTCAGTGTCCATATCAGAAACATGGGATCTTGAAGGTGATGCCGGTGCCACCGGGGTATCCGGTATCGGGGGAACATTCGGTGGCAAAGCAGGGGTGGAATGGAGAGGAAAGGGCAGATGACAAGGTTCCTCTGGGGCTTTGGATTGCAATGCGGAAGGCTGGATTTACGGTGGGGAGAGCGTGAACGACGTGATCCACGGTCCCAGTCCGACTGTGGCCTAGGCATCAGCCATGGCATCGATGCCGCCATCGGATAGTATGTAAACCAACAAGGCATGTGCTCCCTACGATCCCACGGTACCAGTGGGTCAAAGTAGGTCAGAGAGTGTGGCCTTAATTCCTGTCTAGGCGAGTACATGAGCATGGGCCTGGAACAATGGTAATCTGGGCACTCCTCAGGTCGATATTGATACTCCTGGCATCTGGGCGATCGGGATCGACGGTGTTGAGACCCCGGCGCCGACCGATCACTCTCCCAGGAAATCACCGACTGGGAACGATGTCGACGAGGCTGATGTGGAACCATTTCCTCGACTTCAAACAGCGAGGCCGAAATTGGTCCGGAGTCAACAGAAGTCTCCAATACCAAGGGGTTCAGGTGCCGGATTGGTGAGTCCAGTAACTCAATTGTAGGCAGCTCCGGTATCAGAGCATCAACGATGTCGGGTTGCGCCTGCTTGAGAGGGGGTAATGCAGAGCCCGAATGCACATTATCACTGCTCACTTTCTGAGACTGACACATAGACTTCACTTTCACGTGCTTCCCTTTTTTCTTCTTTTGGGCCAGTGTAGAGGTGGATGAGGCCTCGTTCGACGCCAAGCACTTAGAAGACTGTCCCCCCATCCAATGCCAACTTTGCACGGTGTGGGGGGTTTGGTGCCGAGGTGTCTCCCGATGTCGACTTGGTCGCCGTCGATAGGGAGATTGCAGGAGTCTTGGCCAACATAGGCACAGGGGTCAATGCCGATTCCCAAAGCACTACTCGAAGTCTCGCAGCTCTGTTCTTGCGAGTTTGGTTCAAGAACTTCGCACAATGGCGGCAAGTGTCTGGGCAATGAGTCTCCCCAAGGCAAATATTGCAAAGTGTGTGGCCGTCATGAGGGGCAAGTTTACTGCCACAGCCAACACACAGTTTGAAACAGCCCCCTCTTTTGGCCATAAAAGAGGGAAATGGTCCAAAAGGAAAGAAAAAGTCCTTCAGTGAGGTGAAGGAATTTTTTACCTCAGGTGTGGGGGGGAGGCGGGAAGCCGCCTGAGGTAGCAGCAACCTGCAATGAAAAGTCCTCTTTTTTTAGTTAATAAAGAA
Source organism: Gekko japonicus (assembly GCF_001447785.1). NCBI lineage: Eukaryota > Metazoa > Chordata > Lepidosauria > Squamata > Gekkonidae > Gekko > Gekko japonicus. Next base: position 368,405 of record NW_015161992.1, on the reverse strand, counting down.
GAAAAATAAAAGGAAGAAAAATACTTTTTGAGTATCCCTCGTGAGAGAAAAAACGGTTCTTCACCGACCGGCAGAAACAAGCTGTTAACAGCGCGGCGGTCAGAAGAGAACTGGCAATATGTCTGTGCCCCTCCTCCTTGGGCATGCGCAGTGGGGTTCCCGCACATGCCTGGAGGAGAGGCGCGAAGATCCCATTGCGAGCTTTGCATACCACCGATTCAGATCAGCACAGGCACATAATCCCATGGGTGTGATGCACAGAGACCACGAAGAAGGTCATAAGCATTTGATACCCCCGTTTGTGTTATATGTGTGTATGTTCAGTTTGTCTGTTATGAAAAAACAAAATTCTACCCTTTGAGAGCAGATTTAAAAAAAAATAAAATACCAAAGCTGGAAAACAGCATGTCCTTCCTCTGGGAGCGTATCTATTAGACATTTAAAGGGCGAAGTAATGACATTGTTCGGTTCCAGAATGACACCAAAGCGTGAGCAGATCTGTTGCCTTTGCTCTTCCTGTTTGTCAGCTAACTTGGCCCACTGCTTGTGCGCACACCCATGTGATACAATTCGTGGAAAAAAATTCCCTTGCAACAAATATTTGATACAAAGATCAGAAATCCACTGTGGAAGCCAGGGTTCTATGCTACAGGAACACCTACTGAGGTCTGGCATCACACAGCAAGTGCTTCAAAATGTAACAGAGTTGTCTTCTGGAGTCAACTCTGAGGTTGTAAGATGAATTGTGCAAAGAAGAGAATGGCAGTGAATCACCGTGGGACCATTGGCAAGGAAATCCATAATCCCAATTTAATGGGAGGTCTTGCACAATAAATGTGGCGGCTATATAAATAACAATGATTACTCATTTTGAGGGCTGAAACATTTAGCTCAATTGATTGGTTAATCGATTTAGAAACATTTTGGGGTAACTAAAAGATGTCCCCAATTGATAGGACGCCAATTTTAAAAATTATTTTAGTACAAAGACTTAATACAAGTGGCAGGTGTCAAGCACCTTCTTAGAAGAGGCATTCTCTCCTCTGTGTAAGGGACAGGGGAATGCCTCTTCCAGTGCTTGCCAAAACACAGATTTATGCTTTTTATTTAGTTATTTCTTTTTCTCAGATATAGATAGATAGACAGACAGATGGATGGATGGATAGATAGATAGATTGACAGATGGATGGATGGATGGATGTAATAGAAAGTGGTTAAGACACTGAACTGCAGGCTGTGGAAGGTCTGTAGTTCAGCAGTTCGAGACCCGGGTGCCGCATGATGGAGTGAGCTCCCATCTCTAGTTCCAGCTCCTGCCAACCTAGCAGTTCAAAAGCAAGAAATTGCAAGTAGATAAATAGGTACCACTTCAGTGGGAAGGTAACAGCATTCCATGCGCCTTGGTGTTTAGTCATGCCGGCCACATGACCACGGAAACGTCTTCGGACAGCGCTGGCTCTTCGGCTTTGAAACGGAGATGAGCACCGCAACCCTAGAGTCGGATTCGACTGGCTTTCGAGCAAGGGAACCTTTACCTTTACCTTTGTCAGCAAGCTGCCATTGTGTTCTGTGTTACCTGTACGGCTGTACAGTTCATTCCCCCCCCCTCTGCCTGCTAGCTTGTATTTTACTCTGCTGTAACGCTTAAGTCAAACATCTGGAGGACGTGGTGTAGGAGGTGAGCTTGAATGCTAGCTTGTTGCTTTTAGAGCCTGGGAACTGCACCTGTGTTATGTCTGGAGATAGTGGTGTTCCCAGGGATTGAGCGCGCAACCGTTTCCTTTACCCGCCAGCGGGAAAGTGATCCATTGGTTCGGTACCTGGTTCAAATCCCTTTATTATACTTGCCCTGGCTGTTTGTACCCATTCCTAACAAAGGACTTGTTTGCGTATCTTTCCAATGCTTTGAAATAAATTTTGCTTTTCTGAAACATGGATTTATTCTCGATGCTTGGGGATCCTACAACCTTTTACCTGCTAATAAGTATAAAACCAGTTATGTACCTGTAGTTATTTATTAGACTATTTCTGTCCTCCCTCTCTAGATACCTGCTTGAGGTGGCTCACAAAAGAAGAAAAAAAGAGGCAGTAAGCATGGTGTAGAATGTGGACTAGGGTCTGGAAGACCCAGGTTCGAATCCCTACTCTGCCATGGAAGCTTGCTGGGTGTCCTTGGGCTACTTTACCGTGGGGGGGGGGGAGTTGATTAAACGAAATGAAATTGGGGAGGATGATGTGATAAGACACTAGGGCTGTGGTCACACACACTAAATAATCCACTTTCAATGCACTTTACAACTGGATTTTGCCAGTTCACATAGTAAAAATCCAGTTGTAAAGTGCATTGAAAGTGGATTATTTAGTGTGTGGATTATTTAGTGTGTGTGACTGCAGCCTATGGCAAAAATATCAGTTCATGGAGAGACAGAAAGGATCACTCTCATTTTCACCCAGCACTGTGACCTTAGTCCAAAGCAGGGCCTTCCGCAGCTGTTTATTTAAATGCTAAGATCTGATCGTATTTCTTCCAGAGCCCCATCCAGTTTGTCCCAAATATCTACTTGCTAGAAGATTCTACCTTGGCAAACTATTTCAGTTGCTATTAACGGCTGTTATTGGAGAAAGGAGAAACCAATTTAAAAGATATGGTTATAACCGTCAATGCAGTGGGGAACTGATCTGTTAATATTTAAAAATAAAAACTTCAAGCAGTGGTTGTTAATAAAAAGGCAGGCCATTATTCATTGCCTCATATTTATTTATTTAGTACATTTTTATCCCATCCTTCCTTTAAGGAGCTCAGGGCAGTGTTCATCATCCTTCCCGCCCCCCATTTTATCTTTGTCTCAACCCTGTGAGGAAGGTTAGGCTGAGGGAATCCAACTGGCCGGAGGTTATCCAGCAGGCTTCATGCAGGATTTGACCCAGGATCTCCCAGTCCCTAAGCTGACACACACCCCATGGGTATGAAGCGGAGAGAGTGGTGGGGGGTTTAAGACCCCCAATGAGGTTAGTTTTCAGCAGAGATAAGATCTCAAATGGGGATTTGTGGTTCCCTGAGTCAATCTCTCTCCATTACTCTCTGCTCACTCAGTTAATCCAGGGGGAGGGTGGCGCATAGTTTAATCAACCGTTACAGCCCTAAATTGTAAGCACTATCAATAAAATTATGCTTGCGGTCCTGATTTTAATATTGCCACAGTAAACACTATCTGCACCACTTTTGGCTTTTGCATCCTTTATTCTTTCCTCCTAAAGCCTATTTGGGGACACTGGAGGAATGTTCCCTTCAGCCCCCTTGCTGTTTGTTTCTAATATTAGCACTGAGGGAGTAGTTCACTTCCTGGAGGCATCAGCCGCCTTTTATCCTGCAGACTTGCTTTTCTTTTTCTTTTTTCCCCAGCAGTATCAATGAGCATGTGGAAGTAATTATTGTTAAAATGTTTGCAATTAAATGCAAAAGCACTGCCAAGATTTGTAACAGTTAGGCTTTCTATTTTAGGAGGGGGATCTAGAAAAGGAAAGGAGGAGGAAATGGCTACCATCTCTTGGTTTTCATTAACACTAAGCTCAAAGTTTGTTTTAATTTTGTTAAACAGTGGGAGGTGATCTGTAGCTTACTGAAGCTTGACAAAGTTCCTCATTGATTTCAGTGTGTCAGTTCAGGATTACAACCAATGTATCTTTGGGGTTTATATGTTTGGTGTGAATGAGTGTTCTTTTAGACTTTGCAGAGTTTGGAATGGCTGGCTCAGGAGGACATAACTCAAGAACAGCTTCAAAATTGAAACTGATTGAACTACTCTGAAGGGAAATGGTGCTTCTCATTATTAATGAGCTGAGTCTCTCCCAGAGTTCTAATAAGGTAATAACCCTGCTACTTGTCTCTGCCTCAGCAGAATTATCCAAATCCAAAACAGGTGGATTGGAAGGAGGTAAAACCAGAGCAGCACATCATGCAGAGACATACTAAGCAGCCTCCTCTGTGGATGGCTGCTTTAGGCTCCTTGGTGGCTTAATTATTTGATTCATACATATATCTCATGGCACACAGTTTGTGAATGGCTGGTCTGCATGAACTGCTATGCACCCTCCATTTTGTATACTGTAGAAATGAAAAATGTTTCAAAACAATTGAATGGGGGGGAAAGAAACCTTATATCCATGTGTCTACTTAAGTTCAGTGGAATGTAAATTGGTGGTCACTAAAGCTGCCATTTCATAACACATTTACAGGACACGAGTCCCACTGAAATCAATAATACTTCCTTCTAAGAAATCGTGCATAGGCTCATGTGTAAGCTCCATCCTTTGCTTTCACTAGCTGGGAGTAAACTACATGAAGTGTTGGCATAAACAGATTTACAGATTAATTATAAATTGAGTTATACCCTCCGAAATCTGGCTGAATAATCCTTGTCCTCCCATGCAGTTATTTTGCAGACAAACTATTTTGAAGGGTATAACTATTTAGGACTGCACTGTTAGGATCCGTGTTGCACAGAGTGCTAGTGTAAGACTAGGAGACCTGGGGATCCAATGCCATTAAGGCATAATGCTTGTTTCGGTGACCTTGGTCCAGTTACTTGCAGCCTAGTCTACCTCACATGCCTGTTGGGTTAATAACCCAGAGGCAGGGAGAACCCTGCCCTGAGCTCCTTGGAGGAAGGGCAGGATGAAAATGTGAACGATCACACTGTGAGCACAGCGAAAGAGTTGATTGTGTTAAACTCCAGATTACCCACAATTTTGGATTTTACTCAAACACACCAAGAAAAAAAAAGACCATTTAAGGATCCAAGCTCCATCCTCTTGGTTTGTTCTGCATATGGCAGAAATGGGGGGGGGGGAGAGATAAACTTCTTACTTTTTTGTGCATGGATGAGGTTTTATTTTAGGATCTGAGCATGCTTGATAGAAAGCAGATGGCAGCCTTGGTTGGCGTCTGTTGAGAAAGCGAGCCCACCTCGAGGGGGGGGGGAGACCAGCTGTGGTAAACAGGCTGCTGGACAGAGCTTTTAGAATTCAGCAATTAGTTCATGAAAGACTGGCTTGCTAGGCCACCATCCAGCTTCGGCTGAATAATCCTTGTCCTCCCACGCAGTCATTTTGTGGAGGAACTATTTTGGTTTCAACAATAAAGAGCACACAATGCCACCCATTCTGCAGGACACAGGCTGCTGGGCTCAGAGTGTGGAGCCCTGACATCTGAGTATTAAATTATCACAGGGTTTCCCAAGTCTCTGCTAATGAGGGTACAATGGGTTCCCCCCCTTGAATTAATAAGTTTGTGGCATTCGACGAACAGTGAGTTCTAACGAACAACAGTGAATATTTCTCACTAGCACTGAATGGCTCAATATACAAGATTATGTTAATTCATTACATTGAAAAAAGTTGTTTCTCTGGCAAGAGGGTTGCAACATCCCTTCTTGGGGTGATCACAAATCCACCCAACCACAAATTTTGTTAGTCTTTAAGATGCTACTGGACTCTTACTCTTTTCTACTGCTACAGACACACTAACATGGCTACCCATCTTGATCTTAACCTTTAAGAACACACCTCTGCCCCCCAAAAATATATATTTTTAAAACTGTGCTAAACTGGTTCAGGGCATGGACATTAGCCAGTAGGCTGCCTGCACTGATTCCCTGCAGCTCTCTGGTTCCAATAACTCAAAGATGCTATGAATGGTTCTGATCATGCTCTGCCCTCCCCTCCCTTGAAGAATACCATCCTCAAGGGGAAAGTCCAGTCTGGCCCCAGCAGCAGGGAAGAAGCTTGCTGCTAGAGAGAACTCTGCTCTAACCGCCAGACTGTAGAAGCGAGGAGGTGGATTCTCTGGCCCCTGCCACCAGCCAAAAGTCCAGGAGCCACTGGGAGTTGCACCTTCCTGGGAAAAACAGCAATAAGGGCAGATCAACTTGACCCCAACTGGACAGAAATAAGTCCCTGACAATGTCAAACTGGTCTCCTCTCCTTTTTCCCTCCACTCCTCTGGTATCCTTTTTCATTTGTAAGTGAGGCTAAGGCAAATTCTCTTGACCTATGTGAGGCAGTGTGGTATAGTGGCTAAAGTGTCAGACTATTTTTATTTATTTATTTATTTAACTTTCAATTTCTAGACCGCTCACCCCCGAAGGGCTCTGACCGGTTTACATTGTACAATTTAATTACCTATCTAGGGCCACATTATATGGGGAAGTGACAGCCTACCGGCACCCAGGCATTACAGGGCTCTTGTTGTTATTCGGCTCTTTAGGCAGGCTGTTGTTGTTGCTTTGGCTCTTCGAGTGTTGTTGTTCTCGGCTTTTTCCACCTCCTGGCACATTTGATACAGGTCTTGATACAGCGACTCCCTCCGGCAGACTCATCCTGGTGCGTGGCTACACGCTGCCCGCAGCTTCCAGCTCATGTCCTGCAGGCTCCGCCGCACCGCGCCACCGCGCCTCCATGATGTAGTCTCTGCCTGGATTCCGCCGCTTGACGTCGGACGTCCATCATGCTTGCTGGGTCGCCAGGGCCGCTCGTCAACAGCTCCACCGCCGGTGTTCCTGCTGCACGCCGCCCCACAAGGAGGAGGGTGCCCCCTGCCACCTAGGAGCAGGTACCCATTTATCTACTTGCTAAGCGGTGGACGGGAGCTGGGACAAGGGCCAGGAGCTCACCCCGGCCGCGGTGGGTCTCTAACAGCCTTATGGCTGTTCGCTTGCTGTTACTGCAGGCGTTTTACTGCCTGCGCCACCGCTCCCTAGGACCTCGAAGACCCACCATGGAAGCTTGCTGGGCGAGCTTGGGCCAGTCATTCTCTGTTGGCCTAAGCTACCTCACACAGTTGTTGTGAGGACAAAATGGAGGAGAGGGGAAAGATCTGGAGGGGAGAATGAGGTGCATCCCTCTGACTGCTTTGGAGGAAGGGCGGGATTAAAACCCTCCAAAATAAATAAAAATGAGCCACTGCCAGAAATGACTGTGGGCTGAATGAAAAGAGGGGTGCAGTGTAGAGGAATATATACACACAGACATAAATTGATGTACTAATTCCCCTTTCTCAGGGAGAACTCTCAGTGCTTGGGGCCTCCGTTGGCACAGGTAGCTTCGGCTTGTTCCTTCTCCCACCCTGTAGCCCTCTCTTGTCCTTCTCCATTATCTGCAGTGGTGAGAACATTTTCAGGTGTGTTGTATGGGGTGTGTGTGCCAGGACTAGGGAGGGAAGCAGTGGGGAAACTGCAGTTGCCTTTGATCCTGCTTCATTTGGAGCTTCCGCTTCCGCACTGTCATTTTTGCCACTCGTTTGTCCCTATTGCTTCAGGGTTTATTTCCCCTCAGTGTTTTGCTCTCTCTAGTAATTCCATAGGGAGCAAAACACATGTGGAAAGGGGGGGGAACCCAAAGCAATAGGGAACAACAAGTGACAAAAATGACATGTATGAGCGCTGGGTGGAAAGCCTTGCCTTGGCTTGTAGTGTTTCAGGGCTGCAAAGTAGGAAAATCACTTGTTTGAATGCTTATTCCTCCTCCGCCTAAAAACTTCCTCCATGTACAAAACCAGGTTATTGGGGAAATATGAGTTTAGTCTAGCCTTCAAGACTGTAAATACAGAAAGTACTGCATTCCAGGAAGAGGTTTAAGATTTGGCTGCATGACCTGCATAAACTGGCCCAATGGGACCGGGAGGCATGGCAAGGGCCCAAGCTCTATGCGCATCCACACCAGGTGGTTTTAAAAGGCCACTGCTCTGTCTTCTCTGCTCCAGACACTTCCTTGGTACTCAGTGAACTCTCTGCCCAACTGCCTGTTTCTTTTCAAGCTGGTAAATCTTCATTCTGGCTCCATGGGAAGTGTCTACTTAGGGAAGCTAATACAAACCAGTAGGACACTTTCCGCATGGTGCACATTCCCTCACCATGATGTCATTCATACAGCCAACTAGGGGCAGAGACTTTGCTGATATTGTCTTGTCTGTGATGCACCATCAGCCTGGAGTGATGCTTTGAATGTTGTCTGTCATTTAGGAGACCTAACCAAGGCAAAATGGGATCACATCAACTGATTATTAGTACTTTTTTACAGGACCCCAAGAAGAACTTAATATCTCCCTTCAGTACTGCCTAGGCTGTGTTCACTAGAAAATTGATGACAACCTGCAGGATAAATATGAGTCATTGCCAGCCCCTTTGCAAAGGCACCAGTATTGTGCTTGCAGCAGACACCCACATTCCACCAGGCATTTTTCCTGTGCAAAATCCACTGAAATGAATGAGGGTTCTGCTGCCAGTATCCTGTGCCCTGCCCGGATGCATTTCAACATGGGCTGTGCAAGAGAGGGTTTTGACAAACCATGCCCGTGGACTCTTTGTTTATTTAGCAGATATACTTGCAGTTTCTCCAGGGACCTGCTTGAGGGGGCCGACTTCAGCCTGGGCCTCCCCTTCTCCACCTTGTCTGGTGGGTCTTCCTGCAGCATCTGAGGGCTGGGACCAGCTTCCTCCATCTCATCCTCATCCAAGGAGGTGTTGGCAGGCAGGCCCATGACACCGGGCAGTGATAAACTGAAATCTTGAGAGGTGAGTCCCATCAGCCCGGACGGATAAGGTGCCAGGGACAGCAGGCCTCATGAAGCAAGCAGGACATGGGAGGTCAGAAGGGGCAGAGCAAAGACAGATCTGGGACCCTTGCCCCCTCTGGTTGGTCTTAGCCCTATGGAGCCTGACCTGGAGTTCATGATCCTGAAGACAAAGTGCCTGCCTGGAGTTGTCTGAGCAGGAAACCATCACCAGCTTGCTACACCAGAAAGCCCTCAAAAAGGCCAGTGGAAAGACAAAATGGAAAAAAGGGTAATTTCAAAAGAGCTGAAGAATGACACCATGGAGGATCTGGACTGTAACGGGCTTGTATGCATTGGGGGCCAGGGGAGACAACCTCTTCCACCCCTCAATGGTGCACTTGGCTAGAAAGGAGTCACAAGGACTGGAGAACCCTTGGGCCCTGCTAAAAAATGAAATGGCTGCCAGATGGATGGCCATCATCCTGGGTGAGATACGGTGCCCCCTGAGAGAAGCCAGGTATTGAAGGATCTGTGCCTTGGAAACAAACCAAGAATGCCATTGACCAGTTGAGTCTAAAAGGGCAGGAAAAGGATGTGACAGCATGCAAATAGGAACAGTGGGTAGAGGGGTGATAGACCCAAACACTCCCAGTACTATCATTCGTTCCCAAGCATCCACAGGTCTTCTGGGAGGTGGCTCGGGTTGGGGGCTAATGTCCAGAACCTCTCCTCCTGAAAACAAGATCAGGAGTCTGCAATGTCATTGTTGGTGCTGCAATGTAATGGGCTAAGAAAGAGATGTTAGACGCAACGCAGGTCAGCAAGAACCTGCACACATGACCCGCTCAGAACATGATGATTGGTGATCACAGCCTGGTTGTCACACCAAAATACAATACACCTGTTCCAGAAGATGTCCTATCATAGAACGGCTGCTACCAAAATTGGAAAGAAGTCCAGAAAGGTAAAGTCCCTGAGGGTACCTGACCCAGCCCAGTGTGAAGGCCCCCTTGAGTGCAGGCAGCCCTGCGAAACGAACCTCTGGTATCATAGATACTAGATGAGCCCTGAGTAGAAGGGTTCGCACCCTGTGGTGTCTTGGCGCTGGCATGGGGCCTGGCCCCTGCGCTTGCAGGGGCCTTGGATGGCCTGGCCATCCAAGGTATGCCTTGGCTAGTGGCCGGCCTCTGAGGTGCAGTGGTCTTTTTAGCTGGTGGGGCATCTCCTGGTTGGAAATGTGGAGGCCTTTTGTGGTGGTGACTGCAATAAAAAAAGGCCAGTGCTATGCTGGGGATTATTAGGAAGGGTATTGAAAACAGATCAGCCAATATCATAATGCCCCTATATAAATCAATGGTGCGACCTCATTTGGAATACTGTGTGCAGTTCTGGTCACCACACTTAAAAAAACAGGTTGCTTACCTGTAACTGATGATCTTCGAGTGGTCATCTGTGCATGGGATCTAGTGCGCACGTGCTGGATCGATCGGCATTGTAGCAAGCTCTTTAACAGATTTCCGTGTCCAGTTCCTCAGGCACGCACAGGAACCCCACCGCGCATACCCAGAGGGGGTGGGCGCGGACATCTCACCAGTTCCTACAAACTGCCGCAAATCAACCCCTATTCAAAAATGTAGAAGCTGACAGCAGCGGGGAAGGAGGGCGGGTGGTGTGAATGCACAGATGACCACTCGAAGATCACCAGTTACTGGTAAGCAACCTGCTTATCTTCGACATGGTCTCTGTGCTTCACACCCATGGGAGATTAGCGAGCAGTGGCCTACCTGGAGGAGGGTGCTGGCAGGTCCTTACTGCATCGCCGAAGATAGAATGTGACGTCCCATGTAGGTATTAGAGTTCTTATGGACGTCCAGGGCGTAATGCCTCATGAAGGTGTTAGGCGTGGCCCAGGTAGCAGCCTTGCAGATGTCCGTCAGGGGTACTCCCTGGAGGAAGGCAGTGGAAGCCGCAACAGACCGGGTTGAATGGGTCTTGATGGGGCCAGGCAATGGATGCTTTGCAATCAAGTAGCAGAGGTGGATGAGACCCGCAATCCACTTTGAGAGGCGTTGAGCCGTGATGCGAGTCCCCAGCCTCGCTGGTGCATATGAGATGAACAGTTGGGAGTCATGTCTCGTTGGGCGGGTTCTGTTGAGGTAGTAGTACCCTTTTGACATCCAAGGTATGTAACAGTCTGTCCTCTGGGGATTTCAGAGCTGGGAAGAAATCCGGAAGACCTCCGCCTGCAGGTGGAGCTCTGACACCACCTTCGGCAGGAAGGAGATGTCTGGTACAAGGCGGACGCCGTCTGGCAAGAATGACAAATAAGGTGTGTCATGCCGGAAAGCCAGTATTTCTCCAACTCGCCTTGCAGAGGTGATGGCCACTAGAAAGGCCGTCTTCCAAGACAGGAATTTCATATCGCAAGTTGCGAGTGGCTCAAAGGGTTTCCTCGTAAGTTGACGAAGGACTAGAGGAAGATCCCAGGGAGCGACAGGAGTCTTGACAGGAGGGTAGAGGTGTAACAAACCTTTTAAAAACATTTTGAAGGCGGATGTGAAAACATGGTGCATCCGTCGATGTGAACATGGTAGGCCGAAATTGCAGCCAAATAAATTTTAACGATGAATGGGAAAGTCCCGAGTCAGCTAGGGACAGGAGGAATTGGAAAACTTTCTTGAGGCCTGCAGAGGAGGCTCAAGGGGCATCATCACCTAGGGAAGAACAGAATCGTTGCCATTTATAATGGTAGGACCTTCGCGTAGCAGGTTTCCTGGCGTTCAGTAGAACATTGGCTATGTGGGTCGAAAAACCTTTGACGTTATTCTCCACGCCGTCAATTTCAAGCGTGGTACATCATGATGTAGGAGAAGGGAGTCTGA
>NW_015161992.1:356502-356687 GCF_001447785.1 Gekko japonicus | reverse complement strand
AGGGGACATTTTTTGTTGGCTCTGGTGGCGAAAACATCGACTTGGGGAGATCCCCACCTGCGGAAGAGTGGGAAAAGATAGGATGGGTTCATCTCCCACTCGTGAAGACTGAGCCTTGTTCGCCTTAAATGATCTGCCTGCACATTCAGGTGACCTGGGATGTGTGTGGCTACCAAAAAGATGTC
>NW_015161992.1:354984-355269 GCF_001447785.1 Gekko japonicus | reverse complement strand
GTATGGAGGTTTTTGACCTCCCGAAGACGTACGCAGTCTCCATTGTCTGTCTGGAGACTGATGACTTGGCGCACACCTCTGCCAAGACCTTGACCAGGTACGGGGACGGTATTGTTGTCTCGCAGAGGGTGACACTCCTAGAGCTCGAGAAGCCTTTATGCTCTTGTCTAATTCTTGGAGTGTGGAATCAGTAGTGGTGTTGAAGAGGCCAAGGCCGTCAAACCGAAGATCTTCAACATAAAACCTGGTATCCAGAAGGAGAGTCATATTGCGGAGCCAGGAATG
>NW_015161992.1:350334-354874 GCF_001447785.1 Gekko japonicus | reverse complement strand
TGGCTGCCTGAAGCTTGTCTTCTGGGAGGTGGGTCAATATTTCAGAGAACCTTTCCCAGAGAGTATATTGATACCTGCTCATGCAGGCCAGATAGTTAGTGGTTTTGATACCCAACGCTCCGGTGGAATAGAAGCGTCTGCCGTAGGCGTCCAATTTTTTACTTTCTCTGTCTGAAGGTGCAGAGTGTGTTCGTTTAGATTTTGAGGAGGATGTTACAACCATTGAGTTTGGTTGAGGATGGGAGAATAAGAATTCGGCCCCTGTCTCTTGGACTCTGTACATATGGTCCAGTCGTCTTGTCGACACCGGGGCTGATGAAGGTTTCTCCCATGGTGCCTTTGTAGCTTGCAAAAGGACAGTGGACATAGGTAATGCCAGAGTGGAAGATGTATCAAGCTGGACGATGTCAAAAACCACATCCGTCACCTGCGGGTGTTGCTGAAAGACAGAGAGGCCTAGGGAATGGGCCATTCTTTTTACAAGATCTGTGTATGACGTGAGATTGTTGGATGGGGAGATGGGCAAATCATCAGTGACAGCCTTATTAAAAGACTTATGATCAAGGGAGGTGTGAGCCTCAGATGCTTCGGTATCGGAATTGTCTTCCATTGAATCAGAGGACTCCTGGTGTGGCATTTGGACAGGAGTGTCCTGTTGACCAGTTAAAGGTCTTGGTGGAATGACAGGGGTGGAAACAACTTGGGTTTGAACAACCTGAGGGTTGGGAGGACGACTGTGATCCAAGTTATGCTGGGCAGGATCGTCTGGAGGAGGACGAGAGAGAGATGCTGAAAGGTCTCGACCTGTAGGGCGATCTCGATCTATGAGCAGAGTGGGATGAATATCGATCCCAGTTGGAATAGCTCGCCGAAGTCAGCCATGGCAAGGATGGTGGATAAGCCCCATACAGATACCTCATCTGTCGTTGATCCCAAGACAGAGGTGGTGGCAGGGGTAAGAAGACTCGCGGGGATCGACTTCTGGACCATGAACGTCTTGGAGACAAAGCGGCAGCATGTCTTTGAGAGGAGCCCGCGTAATCTCGGTTGTCGATATCGTCAGATTGACTGTGCAGACGTGGAGGGTGATGCTCCGCGTCGCATGAAGCATATCGGTGCCGACGTGGATCGATGTCGGGAGCTTCCGATACCATCGACGATGGGGAAGGAGACGGAGAAGGCTCTGCATCCATTTGATGACTTAGGAGCTCTACCGTTTCGATGTTGGAGTAAGGATGCTCCATTTGGTGGACAGGGGAGTCCAAGACATGTATGGTTGGTATTGGTGAAGGGACTTGGGCCTCCGGTATCAATACAGTCGTTGGAGCGGGAGGCACTTTAGGGGCATCACCCAGTGCAGCCGACCGCTACTTTCCCCTTCTTTGCCGCCTTAAGGGGTTTGGAAGAGCCCTTCTTTGCAGACTTTTGCTCCTTACTTGGCCTGGACTTCTTTTTCACCGGCGTGGAAGCAGAGGATTGTGCCTTCGATGCTGGAGGCTTCGGTGTCGGTTGGCTGATATCGGAGGCAGGCCTCGATGCCGGAGTCATTGATGTTGATGGTTTCTCGGCGTCCAGCGCTGAGGAAGGATGTAGAGCTGATTCTAGCAGGGCCACTTTAAGGCGCGCAGCTCAGTTTTTTGGGGTCTGGTTTGAAAAGCGAGCACAGTGGCGACAGGATTCGGGTCGATGAGACTCTCCGAGACAAAGTATGCAAAGGGTATGATGGTCAGGAGGAGCAAGTTTACTACCACAACTCTTGCACCTATTAAAAAAGCCCCACTTCTTCTCCATAAAAACCAAAATGAAGAAGAAAGAAGGGGTGAGGGTGAGGGGTAGCCCGAAGGCCCGACTGAGATAAAGCGGCAACCTCCTCCTCAGCAGAAAATAAAAGGGTTTTTAAAAGTTTTTTGAAAGAACAACGAAAAAAAGGAATAAACCGAGAAAAAAATCCAAAGAGCCGTGAGGCAAAAAGCCAAAACACGCGAACCGATCAGACTGACGAAAAAGGTCTTTCTAACGCAGCGGTAAGAAAGGAACTGGTGGGATGTCCGCGCCCACCCCTCTGGGCATGCGCGATGGGGTTCCTGCGCATGCCCGAGGGACTGGGTGCGAAAATCCGTTAAAGAGCTTGCTACAATGCCGATCGATCCAGCGCGTGTGCACTAGATCCCATGGGTGTGAAGCACAGAGACCATGTCGAAGATAGGATATTATAGCTTTGGAAAAAATGCAGAAAACGGCAACTCGAATGATAAAAGGGTTGGAACACTTTCCCTATGAGGAAAGGTTAAAGCGCTTAGGGCTCTTTAGCTTGGAGAAACGACGACTGAGGGGTGACATGATTGAGGTTTATAAGATTATGGATGGGATAGAGCAGAGAAAGAGGTACTTTTCTCCCTTTCTCACAATACAAGAACTCGTGGGCACTCCATGAAATTGCTGAGCGGTCGGGTTAGAACGGATAAAAGGAAGTACTTCTTCACCTAAAGAGTGATTAACACATGGAATTCACTGCCACAGGAAGTGGTGGCGGCTACAAGCATGGACGGCTTCAAAAGGGAATTAGATAAGCATATGGAGCAGAGTTCCATCAGTGGCTATTAGCCACAAGGTATAGATAGGGGCTCCGGGGCAAGTGATGCTCTGTCTTCTTGGTGCTTGGGGGGGGGTCAACAGTGGGGGGGCTTCTAATGTCCTGGCCCCACTGGTGGACCTCCTGATGGCACCTGGTATTACTGGCCACTGTGTGACACAGAGTGTTGGGCTGGATGGGCCTTTGGCCTGATCCAACATTGACGTCTCTTATGTTCTTATGGTGTGGTGATGAGGCTCTGTTACCGTGGTAGTCCTCACTACCTGGTCTATTGGCGCTTAAGGAAACCTGATTGAACTCCTGTTCCTGCTTAATCTGAATTCAGATCCCAACCTCCTTGCCTAGAATTAAGTTCCTTAACTCAGCCCTGCTTGGATAATCAATACAGATCTATCTTGCTAACAAGAGAAAAATCTGATTCTCCCTTTTCCTGAGTTGGAAACCATGAGGCCGGTTGCCAGCCACTGAAGCACACTATAAAAATGGGGTTAAAAGATCAACCTATTAATTAAAAGACTGTAAATGTTTTGGCCTGGTGGGGGAGGGCCATTCCAAAGGCAAGGTGCCACCACAGAAAATGCCCTATCTCTGGTCACCACCCACCAGATTTGGCTACAAAGCTCTGGATTCAGAAGCTGGTATGCATTCACTTTGAGGCAAGTCAGTTTGGCAATCTGAACATCTGTAAAATGGGCATAACTGTTAAATGGCAGTTATCATAAAAATGGTTATGGGCCAGCTGATGTGGAGAAAGGAAGCAGCACAGATTTTTTGATGCCTGCATCCTAGATTTGAATTTGTTTGTTCAAAAAACTGCTTCCCCAGTGAACTGGCTTAGCAGATAAAGGCTCCCTCCTACTGCCATAGTTTCTTAGTAGCTTGTCTTAAGGGATCCTTGGGAAAGTTTGCTCAAGGCCGATTCAAAAATTACAAAACCTGGTCACCACAAAGACTCTGAATCACACGTACGTTGGGAATTCTATGCCTCGAGGCGCACCTGGGCCCAATTTGATCAGGATGGCTTAAATGGAGGAGGGCTTCAGCCTTCCTCCCTGCTTTGCTGCTTTCCTTTTTTTTATGCCCCCCAGAGGGGATTTCTTACTGCATTTTTAATAGACTACAAACTACAACGAAAAATTAGGAAAGAGGTAACTACATCTAGGGAGAAAGGAAAGAAAACCACTACTAACTAAAACCCCAAGTATAGGAGATCATAACAACAGCTTATATAAATGATAATCTTAAATTGCTAGTATTACTTTGAACATAGTCGGTTATGTTAAGTTTTTTATCTTGTTATCCAATTATTTAACTGTTTAAGAGAACCCCCAGAGCATCCCATCATAAAACTAAAGTTTTCAGGCAAAATTCAGAGTCCTTCAGCTTTCATTTTGTCTTATCTTTTCTAATCCTCAATTTATATGTACGTTTGGGGGCAGCCACCCCCTTATTGGAAAGAGAGTCCTTGTCGGAAGACACTGAGTCCAATTCGCCACTGGATTTGCTGTCATCTTCTTCCTTCTCGACCTCGTCTGTCTCTCCCAGCTGCACTCTCAGGAACTCACGTGCTTTGGAAACAGAGTCAATCTTTCCTTTTTTATCATGTAGTTTGAAAATGATGCCTTCTGGAATTAACCATCTGTAAAAAAATGCTGTTTGTTTGTAGAAAAAGGATTAGGTCTTTATATATCTTTCTCTTTTGCCTTATTTCAAATGGAATGTCTTTTAAAATCCTGATAGTGTTGTCCTTGATTTTCAAGGGTGTTCCTGTAGTTGCTTTCAGGATAGAATCCCTCACATGTTGCTTTGAGAATCTAACCACTATTTCCCCAGGCAGATTATTCTTTTTGATGTACATGGAATAGGGCCTATAGACCACATCCATTTCGCTGACAAGATATTCCACTTTCAAATCTGTAACTGGGGCTAATGCTTCACTCAGAAGTT
>NW_015161992.1:287559-349970 GCF_001447785.1 Gekko japonicus | reverse complement strand
GCTTTGGAAACAGAGTCAATCTTTCCTTTTTTATCATGTAGTTTGAAAATGATGCCTTCTGGAATTAACCATCTGTAAAAAAATGCTGTTTGTTTGTAGAAAAAGGATTAGGTCTTTATATATCTTTCTCTTTTGCCTTATTTCAAATGGAATGTCTTTTAAAATCCTGATAGTGTTGTCCTTGATTTTCAAGGGTGTTCCTGTAGTTGCTTTCAGGATAGAATCCCTCACATGTTGCTTTGAGAATCTAACCACTATTTCCCCAGGCAGATTATTCTTTTTGATGTACATGGAATAGGGCCTATAGACCACATCCATTTCGCTGACAAGATATTCCACTTTCAAATCTGTAACTGGGGCTAATGCTTCACTCAGAAGTTGCTTTAGATTCTCACCTTTTAATTCTGGGACCCCTTGAAACCATAGGACTAGATTTGCTTTCTCCATTTGCAGCTGTAAAAGTTGTGATTCTTCCGAGGCTTGTTTCTTTTCCAGATTTTGCACCTTTTTCTTGACTTTTTTAGTGTTGGCATCCAGTTCCTTCACCTTCTCAGCCGTTTGCTCCGTTATTTTAAAAGTCTCAGTCAGTTGGAGCTGCTGAGTTGCAAGATTCTGGTTTAGAGTCGTCAGCTGTTGTTTGATGTTAGTCATCTGGTCCAGCAGAGGGCACAAGGAATCTGCCAACATTTTGGAGAACTCAGTGACCTCTTCCAGTCGAGGGCTCATGGTCCCAGCTAGTTTCACTTTTACTGGTTTGTCTTTCTCTGCCCTCTTCCCCACCATCTTTATAGATTGTTTACTTTTATGAAAACTTGCTAAAGTCTCTGAAATACGCCCATACGCTTATCCGCGCTCTGGTAAGTCTCTCAAAACAGGTTTCAATGCTTTTTCTTCTGCTCCCCCCTTAGTATTTCGTTGTTTAGTTCATGCGCATGGGAGGGGCCCATCCCCCGCTTGCTTTTTTCACCATTCCCAGGGGATAGCTTTCTTTTTAAATTCTCATTTCGTTTTAACCCGACTCACAGTTCATTGTTGGTCATACGACCTCACTCGGCACATGTTCAAAACGCTCGATCTCCGACACTTGTCCCAGTCAGCAGCTCTAGATCCATACGGACACTTAGCGGCAGGACCGTCGGGGTGGAAGAGCGCCTCAATTCCCCAGCATTGCGCTGGCGAAGAGGCCACCCCTCAAAAGCCCCATGGCTAGGAGCCTTTTGCCAAGGCTCCAGGGGGGTAGCGACCCATCACCCCCCCTTTCCGCTAGTGTGCAGATCACATCCCCGGGAGGTCCGGGAGATGCGTCCGCCAGCGTGTCGCCATAAACCAGAAGTCTGCTTTGCTGTTTTCCTGACCTGATGGTTCTGCCCTGTTGAGAAAACAGAATCTGCCTGGATCCAAGTTGAAATGCATTCAGATGATCTGCCTAGCCACCACCACTTGAGCCCTCTGCCCAAGGACAGGATATGGGCTGCTGGGCAGGAGCTATGTGGGTCCTTCAGGTCCAGGGATGCTTTCTTCAGGAAGAGTCTCACCACCACTTTGAAAGTGATTAGAATGCCACTCTCCCACAGACCTCCTGGATCCCTTGGAGCCCTGTAGACACTGGGTGTTTCTCTCTGTGTATATTCTGTAAACCAGGTTCTGTAAACCCAGGTTCTGTAACCCATGGCTCATGGAGAGCCACAGTCACACTTGCCATCAACTGAAAGAGGAATATTTAATTCTAAGTAAGATTCCAGTGTATTCTAACCCTTACATTTTAGACAACAGCTACATGAAAATGGTTGGGATTTGGTACCCCATAATTCAATATTTACTGGAAAACAACACCTTGCCAAAAATCCACACGAATATGATTTTATCTACTTTTAACATAACAATACTATAAATAACAGCTGAAACCCTTACTTTTGAATTTTAGCCTATGATTTTACTTAGGATTGAACTGTCATATACCAAATGGAGATCGATTTATAAGTGATTAATTTTATATATTTATACATGTGACACTATGTGGTATAATTGTGCTGTGTAGTCTGATTGGATTTGTGTTTATATTTCATATATCATAATTTTTGCAAACCAAATAATTTTTTTAAAAAACTGAGACACATTTACTCTCATCCCTAAGGCGGCCAACCTCCAAGTGCAGCCTACTGTTCTCATGGAATTATCGCTCATCTCCCAACAAGAGATCAGTTCCCCTAAAGGAGACAACTTCAGACGGTGGTATCGCATCCCCACTAAGCTCCCTCCCCTCCCCAAATTCTACCCTCCCTAGACTCAGATCTCCAGGAATTTTCCAAGCCAGAGTTGGCAACCGTAAGGCCTGGCATGAGGCCTATAGTGCAGGGAGCCTTGATGCTTACCTCTGCTGGTAGCTGTTTCAAGGTGGGAACCACCTGCCCCACCAGGCCAGGGCCTGGGCCTGGTCCCACATTGGGGAACGATCCTCCGAAGAGCCGCTGAGTAATGATAAACTGTCCACCTCTTTCTTGCCCAAGACTCAGAACAAGCAAACACCAAGTCGTATGCTGGCCCTTCTGAAACCATCAGTTTCAAGTTGGGATGTAAACTCTGTCATAATTTGAATATGTGCCTATTTTTTGCTCTACATGTGATTCACACATCTTTGCTATCTTCTCCATAAGAAAGATGAAATAATGTATAGACCACAAGCTTTAACTGCAAAACAGAAGTGGGCACTGCTGGCTTTAAAACTCTAGACCTATCTGGTTACATAAATGATGCAACGCTGAAATTAGGGGAGGGACTGTGGCTCAGTGGTAGATCATCTGCTTGACATGCAGAAGGTCCCAGGTTCAATCCCCAGCACCTCCAGTGTTTTGTTTTGTTTTAAAGGACCAGACAGTAGGTGATGTGAAAGACCTCTGCCTTAGACCCTGGAAAGCCACTGCCAGTCTGAGGAGACAATACTAACCTTGATAGACCAATGGGCCAAGGCAGCTTCTTCTGTTGTGTGTGTGTGTGTAATGTTCACGGTCAGCAGCAGCCTCTCTCTTCCCTCTTTTAGTAGTGCGGTTATTTATAGAAAGCTTCTCATCCAACAGTCTGGCCAGCAAAGCTGATGTCACACTAATGTGCTGTCATTAAAATCAGGGCGAAAGGCTAAGGGAAAATATAGAAAGCGCCCACCTTCGAAACGTTTGAACTCCACAATAACAAGCTGGGTGTGGTTCCTCTGCAGCAGCAACTGATCCAAAGTTTAGAAGAAGGGAATGGGGGTGGGGGAAGGGGCTGGGAATGCTGTCTTCTTAAGTGGCTTGGCAAAAAAGACTCTGATGGCAAGCAAGGCATGAACCGACAAAATGTTTTAAATTGTTCAGCTGTTTAACACAGGCGTTTCTTTCCCCCATCCAACTTTGATTTAATTCTTAAGCAGTTGTGAATTAATTCTATCAAATGCAGGTCTCGGTTAACATTAGAAGGATAATATTTATTGGGAGGTTCCCCCCAAGGTGGGGCTTAAAAAATAAACCTGGTGATTATTTTCATTTTACTCAATGATGGTTGAAAGTGCCACCAAGTCACAGCTAACTTATGGCAACCTCAAGGCAAGAGATGTTCAGAGGTGGTTTGCTATTGCCTGCCTCTAGACTTCCTTGTGATCTCCCATCAAAGTAGATGTGGCCTTCCATCCAAGTACAGCCAGTCTGGTGTAGTGGTTAAGAGTGCAGACTCTAATCTGGGAGAACTGGGTTTGATTCCCCACTCCTCCACATGCAACTGCTGGTGTGACCTTGTGTCAGTCATAAGTTCTTTCAGAGCTGTTCTCTCAAGGGCAATTTGTGAGAGAGCTCTCTCAGCCCCACCTACTTCACAGGGTGTCTGTTATGGGGAAAGGAAGGGAAAGGAGATTGTAAACCGCTGAGACTCCTTCGGGTAGTGAGGGGCAGGGGTATCTCTTCTTCTAATCAGGGTCAGACCCGGCTTAGCTTATTATGATGAGATCAGGCTAGTCTGGGCTATCCAGGTCATAATTGTATACAAATGATTGTAAATACTCATTCCCATCCCTGTTTTCTTAAAAATTAGTTTATTTATTTTAGTACATTTTTTCTTGCAGCTTTCCTCCAACGACTGCCCCGTGAGTTAAGTTTTCAGCGAGAGAAGATACTGCTGCTACTAGGGCCAGGGCCTTTTCAGTGGCGGCTCCTACCTGGTGGAATGAGCTCCCGGAGAAGATCAGCTCCCTGTGGGACCTTGTACAGTTCCGCAGGACCTGCAAGACGGAGCTCTTCCACCAGGCTGAGCTGCCCACCACTACCACCAACTATTATCGTTAGTAACACTGGGGTAGTTGGCTGGCCCTATACAAAGATTGAGCCACAGCATCGTAAGAGACTGGTTACCGCTGAATCGGGACTTCATGTTAAATCTACAGCACGCTATCTAATTGAAGGAACAGCATCATTGAGCACTTTGTTATATATGATTGTTTTATCTTGTTTTTACATGTTTTATATATTCTGGCACATGGTGCCCTTAATTGTAAGCCGCCCTGAGCCCGTTCGCGGGGAGGGCGGGATAGAAATTTAATAATAAATAAATAAAATACATAATAATAATAATAATAATGATGATGATGATGATGATGATGATGATGATGATGAAGGCAAGGCTGAATTCAGAAGAAGGGGAGGAAAATTCCTCCTGTCCTTGCTAAATAGAACATGAAGCTCTCTTGAAGATGATCCTGAGATGCTAAAGCTGTTGTTCTGTAAAGTGATGCTCTTGTGTCTTCTCTGCATGAAAGAGGCTTTCAGGCCCTTGTTTACTGAGGATGCTGCTCCTCCAGTCCTGTCTGGCAGGACTAATTAATAATATTCTCTCCCATTGAGACGCAGGCAAATGGATCATTCCCGATTTGCAGTAGAGGGGCCTGTTGCTACTTCTTGGAGTGACACACCTAAATAAGATTAAGATTGCAGGTAGCTAGGCTGGGCTACTAGAAGAATCCACCCCCACCCCCCCAAAAAATCTCCAATGCTGTAGTTTTTTATTAAAGGTTTCCCTTGCTCGAAAGCCAGTCAAATCCAACTCTAGGGGGCGGTGCTCATCTCCATTTCCTAGCCGAAGAGCCGGTGCCGCCCGAAGACTTCTCCGTGGTCATGTGGCCAACATGACTGAACACTGCGGCGCATGGAATGCTGTTGCCTTCCCACCACAGCGGTACCTATTTATCTACTTGCAATTTCTTCAAACTGATAGGTTGGCCAGAGATAGGAGCTCACTCGGTCACTCAGCACCAGGGTCTCGAACGGCTGAGCTACAGACCTTCCCGTCTGCAGTTCAGCATATTAACCAACCAAAGCAGTGAGCAAGTTTGTGAGTTCCTCAAATCTCTTAATCTGGGTGGATATTCAATAAACCTGGGGGTACATCTTAAGTCTGCAACACTGCCTCATCCCCCTTTGGCATGCCCTGAGATATCTTTCTTTCTCCAGCCACTCCTTGTTTTGGTTGGGGGAGGGGGGCTTCTGAGATATCAGGAGGACTAGAAGTGAAAGCTGAGGAAGTTTTTCTATGTATTGGTCTCATTTTTCAGTGCCCTTCTTCCAAGCAGGACAGAGCAACCTCCTTGGAATTGCAGCAGATACACAGACTTGGCTGTCATCGAGCTGAAGGTACATTCCATCCCCCCCCCCAATGATTTTCCAGCCAAACAAGTTTTGCAGGTTGCTGAAGCTCTAAGAGATAGTTCAGATACCCAGCAATTGAGTGCCTGTGTGTAAACTGGCCATTATGGTCCACTTGAGCAATCTGAGTTATACCAAAGTAGCTAGGACAAACTAAACAAGGCCTATGTGCACAGAGTGAGAAAAATCTCCACTCTATTATTCAATGTTTTTAAAAAACCTAACCAAAACCATGATTTCCATTTTTCAGTATTACGAGAGTCTCTCCACACCCCAGACAAATGCTTTTGAAAAGGAAGACAGCATTGATTGAAACTCATTTGCCACCTTCACAAAAAATATATGGACAAAGTCTGGGCATTATAGGCCCCTCACCTCTTTTATAGGCAGAAGTTTTTGAATATGACCATTCTGTAAAAATACCAAACTCCATCCGGTTTCCCTTTCCTTCAGCTTACTGGATTAATTGTTGTTCTTTAATGCCCCTTTGGGCATGATGATACAAAATGTGCCGATTCTGAGGACCTGCTGGAATTTAAAATGAAATGGAAATATGGTTCTACCCCTTGACTTTTCTTTTGTGCCAAGTGGTGATATTAACATTTCTAGGGTGCCTCAACTCTTAGAGAGCCATCAAAAGAGTCAAGTGATTAAACTTTTGGCTGTGCTCAAGGAGCCCCTTTTTCTGTCTTGGGATCTTTTAAAAGTGCCATTTACATTTTACAAGGGACTGGGGGGTGGAATGAGCTGGAGATTCTCCAGTCAAATTATAGGTCTGAGGGAAGAGGGGAAGGAAGCGAGTGGGCAGCATATAATCTCAATAATATTCTTATAGCAGTATGGTTTTGGTTTTCTGTGGAATAGGTTCCTTATACATACCCATCAGGTGGTATACTTCATGCATCTGATGAAGTAGACAGTTCATAAAAACTTACACCACACTACATTTGCCTATGTGCCTTGCAATTCTCTTCTTGTTTTGGTGGCCAAGGTTTGTGTATACAGGGAAATGAGTCGGGAATGAGGTGATAGAATTCTGAGGTTGGACTATACCACATTTGACTGTGTGTGACAGATTGGAGTTTTGGGTGTGTGTAAAACACCCTACACATGGAAACCCATGACAGCAAGCTGGGGGGCTTGCATTAAGTTTTTAATGGGAAGGAGCATCCATGAGCTGAAATTCTGCCCCTACAATCTGAAGTGGTGTGGTCCATTCTGTGTCATGCCACTGTGCCACATAATTTCCTCCTGTATGGTCCTACTAGGCCACAAGCCCCCATGGTGCATTAGCACTCTCCTAATTGTGTTGCCTAAAGCTGTCCCTGGATGAGTTGGCCGGAAAACTGGCCCTGCCCGTGGTGCAAACACCTATTTTGCAGTCACAAAGCTGTTTGACATAACATTCAGGGCAGACATTGAACATACAGGGAAATCAAGGGAGCCCCTTGCACATGAAGACCAGCCCGTCCTGTTACTGTTGCCCACATCTGTCTCTTGTCTAAAGAGTGCAGGAAGTCTTCTGTGTGAGGTCTTCCTTCCTAGGGTGTTCTTTGTTCTATGTTGCTATGTTGCTGGTCAAAATGGTTTTGGGGTTTTTTGCTTTTTTCAGAGATTATGTTTGGGAGTACCAGCCAGTTTACCTAGGGCAGGCACTCCCAATATCACCATTTTATCTGAAAAGGCTTCAGATGAAATGGCAACTGTATGTATTGGGAGGATCACGGGTGGTGAATACTTTTGGTTGGTATGTTGGTTGGATACCCCCAAATATAATATCTGAAAAAGGCTACTACCCTGCAAAACCTGCCTAGCAGAGGGGAAAAGAGGATAAGTGCATACCCTGTGAGCATTAGCTGCTCTTTCAAATTGTCTTTGACTCTCTGGAAAACATTGTCTCTTAACTCATATAGTCAACCACCCAAGAGAATAAAATTAAAGTTATTGCCTTTAATGGTGCTCTTAGGAGCTTAGCAGCAGCAAATGGCATTTTATCGGAATCAGCAGCACCAATTATTTCTAGCCCTATGGTATCACGGGATGCTCTGAGCTTCTTTTCAATTAATTCCTGGCCTTGCTCTACTTTGCAGCAAACCATGCCCCAGTTACATGTTTGTTCTCTCTGGGAAACCTAAATCAGCTTAAAGTACTTAAAGTCGCTTGGCCAGGTGGCTTGAAGAAGACCAGACTGTATTTTTATTTAGTAAGGTAGGGTGTGAAGGTAATGGATCATTCTAGGGTGAGGCTAGGGATGAAGTATTAAAATCCAATCTATGTTCAGCTAAATACCCCTCTTCATTTGTTTGAATTGTGAATTATAAGTGGAAACAGTTGTTAACTTTCTTAACAGCAAATGGCTTATGGTTGTAAAGGTGCACAATGTTGTCAACTCCGGGTTGTGAAATTCCTGGAGGTTTGTGGATGGGAGTCTGAGAAGGGTGGGGTTTGGGGAGGAGAGGGAGTCATGCCACAGAGCTCACCCCCAAAGCTGCCAATTTCTCCAAGGGATCTGATTTTTGTAGTTTAAATATCAGTTATAAATTATATTTCTGGGAAATCTCCAGGCTCCACCTAGAGGTTAGCAACCCTACAAGTCAGTTCTCAGTCTTGCCCTTCCCCTTCTGCTTTAGTGGTCCTTTTGTATCTCAAAACATTGTATATGCATTTGTACACAAAACAGCTGTAAGGATTTGATGTGTGTTTGTGTGTTAGTGACGTTATAGGAACTTGGCAAAAAGAACCCAACACAGTTGGCTTTCACCAATACACTGGAAACCATATTTTTCCAAACCCAATTCCCAGGCTAGCCGGATCTCATCAGAAGCTAAGCAGGGTCAGCCCTGTCTAGTGTTTGGATGGGAGACCTTCAAGGAATACCAGAGTTGTGATGTGGAGGCAGGCAATGGCAAAGCACCTCTGAATGTCTCTTTCCTTGAAAACCCTACGGGGTCACCATCAGTCAGCTGTGACTTGACAGCAAAAATAAATAATGTTAAAAGGTACACATATTTTCCGAGTTGCAAAACTGATTGTAAACCAACCACCTCCACCAAACTTAAAATGTTGTGCCTGTTTCCATCATAAAGCAAGGTTGTATTCATTTAAAAGCTAAAGGTTGACTTAAATGTGATGGTAATAAACAGCCTTGCAGGATTCTCACCAGCCAACATTGCATTTAAATGGATTTGCAACACCCCCGCCCCCCATGTATGCATCTGTCGCACCCCAGGCTCTAGGGGCTGAGTGGAGGGGAATCTGTTTACAATGCCTGCAGATTGCCAGGGAGCTCAAGATGGTTTGGTTTTCTCAGGCAGCAAGTTGTCAGACTGGGACCCTTGATGGGCCATTGGGTCAGTCTAGATACGCACTGGTGTTCTGATGTACATAGTCTGCTTGCTTGCTGAATGTATCGCTAAAGCTTTATCTCTGTGTTCTTGTGCATGCTTGTAGTTCCCAGACGCCATGTAACACCTGCTAGCAATGTATCAACTGGTTCACAAGGATCCTCCTCTGACATTCTCAGGATGAGGGGGATAGTTGAGACATGCTTGTTTGACTGTTGTAGATAGTGCACTTTGTACCTCTGTATAAGAAACCTCCTACTCATAGGCCTAGAGATTATTCGCCTTTCTAATTTCTCATGGCCTTGCAGGAAGCATTTCAGATAAACATTTTCACCATTATAATTGTACTTTGTTAACCTGTCTCGATCACATGTAACTGTCCAGTGTTCCCTCTAAGCTGAGTTAGTGTGAGCTAGCTCACAGGTTTTTAGCCTCCGGCTCACACATTTTTGTGTTTGCTCAGGAAAAACGGCTCCAGAGCAATCTAATTTATGCATTAGTCAAATCGCCCGCTCACAACTTTAATACCAGTAGCTCACAAAGTAGCATTTTTGCTCACAAGGCTCTGCAGCTTAGAGGGAACATTGACCGTGACATATGAATGTGGGCCAACCCAGAGTTCTCGTAGTTCCTGACTTTGTATTATTTGCCAGTTCTGTCAAAGAGTTTGATTCACCTGCAACTTTTCTGATTTCTTACAATAAAATCCATAAACGGACTTATTGCATCTGAGAGTTACTGTAGAGTCTGACACAAGTTTTTTAATACAGTGGTATAGAAGCTTTGGTTTCTGATTTGTCGATGGAGCAGATAGTGACTGAATTTCAGCACGGATTTTAATATCTCATGGATGCTGTTGTGGCTTCTTGTCATGGTAGTAAGCTCCCTCAAGCCCATTCGAAGAAAGATGGATTTAAAAAAAAAACAAAAAAAAACGGCATCGGTTGAGCCAGGGATAATTCTGTATCCTTCTGCACTTCACACCATTTTCACATCACACTGGAAAAGTCCATGAGCCTCTCTTTACTGTGCTTTGTGGTGTGTGAGAAATGTGCCATCCATGACATGAAAAAGAGGGACTGAGCTGTTTAAAAATCCAGCCAGGGGTTCTTGGCCCTCTATTTCCATTGGGAAATGAGGGCTGAACTACACAGTCACCAGGAAACCAGGATTTCCTAACATTTGTTATTGCCCAAAGCAGTTCTGTGTGTAAATGTGAACTGGATTGGGGCCACTCTGCTGCTGATGAAAAGGAAGTGGGGTAACCAAGCTCTTCTTTCTGTGCAAACTAGTCTTTCTTATTCTGCTTAACTAAAAAGAGGAGCATGCGAGAAACTTGTAACCCTTCATAACATAGAGAAATACAACGGCTGTGAACTTCCAGGTGGAGCCTGGAGATCTCCCAGAATAGATGACAGAGATCAGTTCCCCCGGCGAAAATGACCACTTTGGAGGATAGACTCTATGGATCACATCCCTGTTGAACTCCCTCCCCTCACCCAAATCTCCAGATATTTCCCAACCTGGAGTTGGCAAGCCTAATATAATGAAATCGGGACTTAGAACATGCTGTTGTCTTTTAAACAGAATAAGATTCTGGAAAGGGAGATATTACCGTTTATAACAATGGGAAAGGAGAAGTGTATCCCGAATAAGAGCTGAAGATTTACCATACCTTCAATGAATATTGAAAAAATCAGGAACCATGGGCAGGGGGTTGGACTAGGTGGTCTGTATGGCCCCTTCCATCTCTATGATTCTATGAAATCACTCTTGGTTTTCTGAACTGCAGATCTCTCTTTAGGAGATGATTTTTTTCCACCGCTGGTCTCTGTTCTGAAGATATGTTTGGAGGGACGTTTGGAAATACTTCACTTTTCTTTACAAGCTATGTTGTTCCATTTCCTACATCGATAATAACACCAAGTGTGAGTTTTGCATGTGTGTCATGATCCTGGATACCACTGCAAGCCTCACAGTGTGTCTTTCTGAACAGCTGTGCATTGAAGGAAACAGACAAGTGAATTGCTAAGCAGCCTTGTGGGGGCATTTCATGCACACTACAAGATGCTGGGTCAGGCTGCTCCCACACAGACCTTTAGGTCTACCTTTGCTGTAGTTTCCACACAACTTCACAGAGCATTCCTCCTCCTTTCTCCCTGCCTCAGAGCATGTAAAAAGTTGCTTGGGTACAATCTGTCCGGAAGAACTGAAAGCAGCTGCAGCGGGAGTATGCTGATTTTTGGACCTCCCCACATACAACAGCACCTTTTCTGTTCCCTATAACCCTATGACCCCTATTTCCCTCCCCCCCACCAGCCAGGTACCCCCTTCCCATTTTGTTTGCTGTGCATCAGCGCTTTCACAGGCAGACATTTTTCCCCGGCACTTTGGCCAAAGCCTACCATTGCTTGGAATGGAAATGCCAGGGGCTGAATGTGCTGGATGCAAAGGATGTGCCTTACCACTGAGCACCTATCCTTTTCTAGTAAGGCATGCCATGCTTTCTGCCATGGAGAAAGCCAGGCCAAACTTTTTCAACACAGGATATCACACCAGAAGGGAGGGGAGACTCCCCCTTCCCCTGCATACACAGAAGGCATTATGTCACAACAGGGATGGAAACCAAGGGGTCCAGCCAGCATACTTTCCTCCTTTTACAGGAAATGGGTGAAGCCTTGCAGTGCAAATTATCACAATGTGGCCCTCTGCAGGAGAAAAAAGTGGGGAAACTCTTGTGCTGTGAAGTCTGCAGATGATTGGATACCTTCCAGGGTCATGGCAAGGTTTACTGAAATAATGGGTGTCAAGTGCAACCATCAGAAGGTTGACCCGGGACTGGATGGTATCAGAGCTGTAGCTCTTCAGAAATGTCTCCCTCCCATCCTGTACTTTCTTCCATCCAAAACACACCCTTGCTGCTGTTAGCCCAAGGAAAGGCAGATGCTCGAATTCTGTCCTACTGGGAGCTTCCACACAATGACAGGTCTGTGCGTGACTCTCTTGGCTGCTGTGCATTGGCAAGGGAGTGTCCACAGAGCACTTTCCCCTGCAGCTGCCATTCCCCACCACTGCAGGGCTTTCAAAAGAAACCATCATCCCTACAGCATTATTAGCTACTGAATTCGCCACTGAAGCCAAAAGTCCTTCTAGTGGTGTGTGGAGGAGGGAATGTGGGGAAAATGCATGGGGCCTGAAAAAAATCACAAGGGCTCAAACTTCTTCCACGGCAGGGCAAGGATTCGAACCTGTCTCTCCCAGATCCGAATCTAGCACTTTAATAATCAGTACACCACACTGGCTATAGCATTCTGGGCTGTGGTGCCACTTCCTATATTTTACAGGAAACCATGAAACATTGTATTTTTTGTGGAAATTCAAAAGAGAATACCAATAAACCTTCACCTCACAGCCATTTCCTGCCATAACTCCACTGGTGTTATTTCTGCTAGGAGGATTTTGTTAGGCAAACCATCATACTAGAAGTTAGCAATAATTATAACTACTGTTGGCAATTTAATACTCACTTCTGATCAAAGACTGAAAAATAAAGCCCTGGAAATGCTTCTCAGGGAGAAGAAAACAAGGTCCCTCCTCACAGACACACCCAATCCTTCCCTAAACTAAACATACACACTTGCTGGTCTCTTAGTCAGAAACTGTTAGACGGGGGGGGGGGGGGGGGGGGGGGATTATGGTTACCCCTCTGTATATTTCTGCAAGCCAGCTACATCTGTGGCTCCTGAGAACTGTAATATTTCTCTTTCTGTATTCTGCAGAATTCGGCATGCTGGTTTTGTTAGTTGTGGGGTGGAATACTGAAACTCCTCCCAACAATACTGTGGGGTGGAATACTGAAACTCCTCCCAACAGAGTCCTTTTCAGTTGTTGCTGTTTTTTATGGGGTAGCTAAGTCTGCAGTAGAAGGGTTAGATTTGAGTCCAGGAGCACCTTAGAGACCAACCAGATTATTTGGGTTCTGGGCTTCCAAAAATAAAAGATTGCCAGGTACCTGATGAGATACCTGATGGCTGGAAAAGGGAGCTTTGACTTTTGGAAGCTTACCCCTTGAAAAACTTGTTGGTCATTAAGGTGCTATTGGACTTGAATCTAACTTTTCAGTTTTTGCAGTCTTTCTAAAAATTTGGTTCTCTTTTTTGTTTAGTGAAAGCTGAACTGTATGACTTCTACTGTTTCTGCACTCCTGCAGAACAGTGGCATACACCTATCCCTAACTGTAAATAGAAGAAGGATTGGATTTATACCCCACCCTTCACTACCTGAAGTAGTTTCAGAGCAGTTTACAATTCCTTCCCCTCCTCACAACAGACACCCTGTGGGATTGGTGGGGCTGAGAGAGCTTGTGACTGACCCAAGGTCACACCAGCAGCTGCATGTGGAGGAGTGGAGAATCAAACCCAGTTCTCCCAGATAAGAGTCTGTGCTCTTAACCACTACACCAAACTGGCTCAATAGGGTACCTGCAATTCCAAAAGTTGGTAGTCATTTCTATGAGGGAGAACCCTCTTGAAATGGAATTCACCAGCTGCTTTCACGAAAATACAACCCAGAGAATGGGATATGAATTGTTGTGGTTCCTCTTTGAAGGACCATGTTTTGCCATCTTGCCATTATATTTTGGAGGAAGGGGTAGCTTCTGGATCCAGTACCAAGTGTAACAATCTGGAGGGCATGTACTTTCAGCAATTCAGAAGGGAGAAAAGTCAACTTGGAAATGGTTCATTGTTAGACGGAGTGGGAAAAACATAAAGCCAAACTCAGCATTTGCAGTAATGAAAATAGGAAAAAAATGCATCTAATTTTAGAACTGCTGCTTCATTTCAGCCGATGTATGTGTTTGCATTCTTTCTGATCTTTTGAATTCACTGACTAGTTTAAACATAGGCTGGCTGGATTTTGTGGAATCAAAGGTAGCAGAGAGCTGGCTTGACAGCCACAGAGATTCCCAAGCCCACAAAACTTTGCCAGCTCGTACAAGAGAGAAGGTTTTGATAGCAGCTGTTGCGGGCCTGAACAGCAAGCTGCCTCCTTGGCTGCTTAGTTTTCCAGGCCAGAGTGCATAGAAAATGGAATTCACAAACTGTTCCAAGCTACCGCCTGGATGAAAGAAAGAAAAAAACCCTGAACAGAGAACTCTAAGGAACAGCTTATCCCACTCTGAGTGTGTGCACAGCACACACATCATTCACACAAACTTTGAGCAGTAGTTGGAAGTGGGAGGGGGGAGTCTTGAGAAGGCTAACAATAGTAATTATACATGGACTTGAATTTACAGGAAGGATTTCCTTCTTTAATAACTTGGGACCCACATTTTGCTTGTGTGCTATCGAAAGGAAACTTGGCTCCTAAGTAGTCAGTTGAGCACACATGGGAGGAAGGCTTGAGAAGGCTTCAAGGCATGACTTCAGCAGGCAATTAGTGGGAAAGGGGAAGGGCGTGGTCTGCCTTTCTGACAGGCCCACAACACACTTCTAGAAAAACCTCGGCACTCTGGCGCAAAAGCAGCTTTTTCAAAACTGCTGCATCGTGACATTAAGCCGGCCATTCAGAGGGAAACTAGGCATTACTGTTGCATGGTGTTGGAAAGAGGGCAGGTGGCTTGGAGGGGAAAGAGGTGCTGCTCCCCAACACCCCCCCCCCCGAGTACATGCACATACTTCTGCTCTGCCAATTTGCTAGCAGACAGACTAGGTGAATGTTGAAGCCTGTGCCAAATGTTTGATATGCGACACAGTGTTAATAAGGGGCACAGCCTTATTTCAGGCACTGATTCTTACAAATGCATGATTTACAATGTAACAGCCATTCCCTTGGCACCCAGGGCCAGATCTTCACAACCGAGGCGCTGGCAGCACTGCTGGGGCATGGTGCAGGAGAAAACTATAGGGGTGGCTTATGCCTGCCATTGCCTCCCAGGCCTGCACAGCCACTAGTCAAAGCACATCCCTGAGATGGAAGGCAATGCCTTGTTGCCCCCTCCCCCCAAGTGGTTTGCTAGCACATTAAAGTTTCACAGGTAGATTTAGTTATTTAGCAAATGCCATCTCTCCAGAACCTGTATGAGGTGGCTCAGAACTAAAAGGATGCTGCATCTTGTTCAGCACTGGGACCATAAAGGCTGCCTATCCTGTCCTAAATGGACACTTCAAAAATGTAACATGCCAAGGAGGCCCAAACTATTATTACTTCCATCTTCGTGGCAAAAGCTGAGTTGAAAACTGAGCCCAACTGTACATGATTCGGAAGGGGAGGCCGGAGGAAAGCTGGCAAAAGTACTTGGGAGGGGAGAACCGTTTTCATTTTTTAGCCTGATGATTTAAATCAGGCATGAGGAGGAAGTGGGAGCTGCTCACCAGGCCAGGCCAGACCTGACTGTGCTTTGAATTTTAAGCCAAGGTCTCCTCCCAAGGAGAACACAGAGAACAAAAGGAACAAAGGTTTTGAATGGAGCCATGTTTACAGCTGCAGCTGTGTGCAGGAGTTTGCAAGAGCCAGCCTTAGATAGAACACCACAGAACTTCAGTATGGAAAAGGGGAGCCACGCAGATGAAGGAGTCACTGGAAGACTAATGCTGGTTTCTTAAAATAGTGAAACAAAAGGTTAAAAGTTTTGGAAGTTTCCAGACTGTTCAGGGTAGCCATAGAATTGATCCAGGCCTCTTTGTGGGAAGATAAAGGGGCACCGAATCTGTGGTCACATTCTCTAAAGCTAGATCCAGGTGGGCAGCCCTGTTGGACTGAAGCAGTAGAACAAAGTTTGAATCCAGTGGCACCTTTAAGACCAACAAAGTTTTATTCAAGGTATGAGCTTTTGAGTGTATGCACACTTCCTCAGATACATTGAAATGGACATTAACAGTCCATACACAGAGGCTGATGGTGAACAGCAAATTAGCATACAACATATTGAAGATGTTTTAACAGATGCAAAGACGAAACAGGAATAACAAAATAAGTTTATATGGTCACAATTTGTTTGGATTTAATTACGGGGGGAAACACAGTGGAGCAAATAAATATATCAAAATAGGAGCGCCATGGAGCAAAACAACAGGAACTCAGTTATTTACTCTTAGCATTCCACAATTAAGAAGTATACATTTACACATTAGTCTCCTATTTTGACATATTTATTTGCTCCACGGCCCTCCCCCGGTAATTAAATCCAAACAAATGGTGACCCTATAAACTTAGCTTGTTATTCCTGTTTGTCTCTGCATGCGTTAAAACATCTTCATTATGTTGTATGTTAATTTGCTGTTCACCCGTCTGCCTATATGTATGGACAGTTAATTTCCATTTCAATGTATCTGAGGACGTGTGAGTGCACAAGGAAGCTCATACCTTGAATAAAACTTTGTTGGTCTTAAAGGTGTCATTGGGCTCAAATTTTGTTCTACTCTCTAAAGCAACAGTATTATGCCCAGTTAGAGAACATAATCACAGTTAAACTGATGGTCTTGGCTGCAAGCAAGCTGACCAGCACAATCCTTGCTTAGGTGATGCAGACAAACCCAAATTCTCCCACTACTTCCATGTGTAATGCTGAGTTTCCTGTTCCTTTCAGAGCATACAACTTTTCCTAAAACACCCCAAACTTGGGGTCAGTTGCGGTCACTCTCTTCTCGTCACAATAAGCATGAAAGCCTCACTGAGTGAGCACTCACCAGGTTCAGACACTTTAGTTGCACTTTAACCATCTAGACCAACAGAACAGGAATTATCTGGAATGCAGAGCTAGTTTTGTTGAGCATTTCTTTCTAAATCTAATTTATCAATCTGCAAACTTCCCTTTTATCTCATTTCATTGTTGAACAAGGAGCCTCCAACTGTTCACCTTTCACTTTCTCTTTAAGGCAGCCAACACAACAGCAAACAAGTTCAGTTTCTCTCTCAGGTTTAGTTTCATTTATCATATTATTACAAAAAACTATTATTGGCCCCGGTCACACGGCAAAATTGCCGTGGGAGAGGCACAGATGGTGGACGGATTATCCGGGCGCGATCACACCCCAACATCTGGGAAGTGGAGCTTACCGCCGACAATGCGCCTTAAAAAACTAGTACCTCCAAGGTACTAGTAAACATTTGCCACGGGCTGCCTCCAGACACCCATGGTGTGATTGTGCCAGCGCGCAGCATTCCTCTCCGGTCCCTCGTTTACCCGCCGGTGCCAAAGGAAGGACCCGTGGTGTGCCGCCGGCGCGTCTGATCACGTAATCGCGCGTCAAACTGCGCCGGGGCAATTAGCCACGCCTCCCCCCCCGCGATATCCGGCCTGTGTGACCGGGGCCACCAAATTGCAAACCATGTCACTGATTATGGTATTTACTTTCCCCACTTCCCTTGAAAATACTGAAAAAGCAGAGGCACAAATCTGTTCAAAGTGGGGTCAGATTGACATCTTTATGCAGGTGTATGGAAGCTGAATTGGAGAAGTCCTGAGTTATAATGCAATATTGGGAGATGCTACCTCCATGCATCCATCTAAAAAAAAAATCTGTCAAAACAAATTAATCACATTTATAGCTGACTGAAATATGGAAATACCTGAGAACTAAGGTAGCAAATTCCAACTTGTATGTCATGGAAGAACTAATTAGTAGGCTATGAGCAATAAATTTTAGGAGGCCTGTGGCCTAAAGGACTCACACAGGAGGCTTCCTGCTGTATCTCTGTATCGTTTACTGTTCTGGCTTTACTTTTTTCCAGCAGAGAGTAGGTATTTTGTCACAGCTCTCTGTTGGATGCAATTGATCAGTTAATCAGTCCTGGTGCAAAGGCAGAGGAGAATTACCTGTCCTCAGGGGAGACCTGCTCAGAACAGAGACTCATGGAGAAACCTGGGAGGTGGACTACTTTTAGGGCAGGAAATGTGTATAAAAATTAAACCTGCTTGGATATAAGAGTGAAGTATATATCCAATTTTAAATTAGAAAAAAAGTATCTTTCAGCTGAAAGTAGTTTCCCTTCCCTGCACACAGAAGGATAGCGTGTCAGGGAAACTAGGCTAGAATCTCTCACCACTGTGTTAATTTTCTGTCTGCAGGGATTTATACATTTTTTGTACTTGTTCACTTGGGGAATTCTATCATCTGAGCCCTTGCCCATAAAGCCCAGACAGATAAATCAGTTCAGTGGGAATTAGATCTTAAACACATGAAACTGCCTTATACTGAAGCATACCCTTGGTACGTCAAAGTATTGTCTACTCAGACTGGCAGCAGCTCTCCAGGGTCTCAGGCAGAGGTCTTTCACATCACCTACTGCTAGATCTTGTAACTGGAGATGCTGGGGATTGAACGTGGGAACTTCACCACTGTTAGCCACTGTTTAAATCAAAGTAGTTCACATTAAGTGGGCTGTAAGTCTATTTGTGTAAATAGCCACGGTGGCATACCTTTCATTTCCAAATTGTACCAAGGCACTGCAGAAGTGGCCCCAGCTCAGTGGCAGAGCATCTCAGAAGGTTCCAGGTTCATTCCCCAACATCTCCAGTTAAAGATCTCAAGGACAAGGACAAGGAGAGATATCTGCCTGGAAGTTCCTGATAAGATACTATTGGGCTAAAAGGACCAGTACTGTGACTCATTAAAAACTGTTTATCCAAGTCCATGGAATTCAGTGCCTTGGCTTCAGCCTACCACTGCATAGGATAGGGCTGACATTTTCGAAATTAAACAACACATTATTAATAGTACTCATGCTACTGCCGGGGGGGGGGGGGGAATCCTCAATACGTTTAATCCAGAGGAGCTTCTCAGCAAATAAAACATCAGGCAAAACCAACAAAGTTGCTAAAGAAACAGCACTGGCATAAGAGTTCAAATGCTTTAAGGAGAAAGAGCCAGAGCTTACAAACTCACACTAAATGTTTAACATAAAAAGGAAACTGCAGAAAGCAAAGCAATGGGAGTTCCAGAGAGCTGGCAATCTGACAAGGAACCAGGAGATTCAAAGGAAAGGCTCATGCTCCAGAGCTGACTACATGCCTAAATATAGTCTTCCATAGCATATGGTATGCCCCCCTCCAAACCCATTGCTAGTGTATTGCACTAGCAGACAATGCCGCAACTCAGAGCAACTAGCTCAACAGGCCAAATGGTGCCAGACAGTTTCTGTGGAATGATAGGTTACAAAGGACACAGGGATGCCTCTGAAAATGGCAGCCCAGAGAGATTCTCCCCGTCTGGTGACAATACTTCCATTAACATACTCTGTATGCTCCAGGCACTAGCACATTATCATGACGAAGTCAGAAAACAGGGCATGTTAACCTAAGGGAACGTGGAGGAGTTGACACAGGGCTACACTTTTCAGAGCAGCTCGTGTGTTCCTGATAATATACCAAGACCCAGGGCCGCATTATGACTTTCATGGGTCCTAGGCCCTTTGGCCTTTGTGGGCCCCTCCCACCACAATAATATCAATATTAAAAATTATTTTTGATATAACTTTAAATAGTCAACATTTTTTTCCTGTTTTAGGCAACATTTAGTAGATTTTTGTGGGCCCCAAACATTTAATTTTTTCTGTTGTGAGGAAAAAAATAAAACCTTTTCTTCAAGCCTAAACATTCATGTTTTTTCCTTTCTGTTTTAAAAAGAAATTAAAACATTTTCGTGAGCCCCTAAAAGTATCATCAGCCCTAGGCACTGTGCCTACTGTGCCTCATGGATAAGTCGGCCCTGCCAAATACTTGACACAGGGCTCCAGTTTTACTTCCACCCCTGAGTATGAAGCAGCTTCCAAATACCTGGCAAGAACCAAGTTTTGAAAGGTCATCTTTGGAAAATTGCCATCACTCAGCCAAGCAGGTCTCTGGTAAACGAATGGAAATGGGAGAACCAATTGAGAAGGTTTTACGGATTTTAATTATTTGTGTTTTGGCTCAGTAGGGAATGGGAAAGTGAGGGAAAAGGAGAGTTTCTGAGCCATGAAGGGGTCCCAATGCAATCACAGGCACATTCCCACACTTTTGCAAAGGCTCAGTGGGGTGCAAAGGGGAGGGGTGACAACTGCAGTGAACAGAATAGAGTCAGGGGTCTGTGGATGGTGTTTCCACACCACTTGCACACAGTTGCTATACTTTCTTAGCAGGGGTGCATTTTTGTGTCCCCTCCACGAAGCAGTTCAAAAGCACTACTCTCCCATGGCTCTGACTTGCAGTTCCATCTGCAGATTGGTCATTTGGATTGCAGGCCTTTCTTATCACGATACCCCCCTCTGGAATAGTTTACATGGAGGGCACCTGCTCTGTTGGGCTTTGAAAAGGTGTTGTGGAACCGTTTTGTTTCAAGATACTTTTTTTTTTGCAGCTTGGTTGTCAAACTGTTTATGAATCTATACCAAGCTATTGATGGGGGGGGGGATCTTAATTTTTGGCAAACAATTGTAGATAGTGGCATTCTTTCTTATGACTTTTTTTTGGGGGGTTAAGATTTTAATATGAACTAGTTTAGTGTCTTGGACTCCTTTTGAGAGGAAAGGCAGGATGTGGTTATATTTATGGAAAAACACTGTCCTGAGAATTAGCTTCTGACCTCAACACTGCATTTTATCACATTAGAATAAACTTCCTTCCCCCAAGTGAAAAAAGCAAATTCCATAATGTTATATATGGATGTCACAGATAAGAGAAGGAATATGAAGCATTAAAAAAACACTAAAACATTATCCATGGAATTGATCAACATTATACTCCACATAAACCATTGCCTGCCTCACAGCAAATGTCACAAAAACTGGCTCTTTATATTTTAGGCCAGAAATTACAGATCTAAGTAGGCATGTGAACTAGGAGATATTGTTTGGACTAACAGCCTTGAAAAAACATCCACAAAAGTTATCTCTAACAGATTAATTTTACCTGAAAGCTGTATTTATATAACAGAAGCCAGTTTCCTGTCATCAGATTTATACTTTTGCCCTTCAAATGCTTTGCCCTTTTGAAGTCTGCAAATGGGCCAGGTAAATTTGGGTCACAGCAAATAATGGGAGCAGGGTGAGTCTATGGGGACCTGATCTTATAATTTTTTATGCTGTTGTTAAATAAGAGCTGCGGTGGCTCAAGTGGTTAAGACGCTGAACTGCAGGCTGTGAAAGGTCAGTAGTTCAGCAGTTCAAGACCCGAGTTGCCGCATGACGGAGTGAGCTCCCGTCTCTAGTTCCAGCTCCTGCCA
This sequence comes from Gekko japonicus, assembly GCF_001447785.1. Lineage (NCBI taxonomy): Eukaryota > Metazoa > Chordata > Lepidosauria > Squamata > Gekkonidae > Gekko > Gekko japonicus. The sequence goes on along the minus strand of NW_015161992.1, from coordinate 328,760 downwards.
ACCTAGCAGTTCGAAAGCAAGAAATTGCAAGTAGATAAATAGGGAAGGTAACAGCATTCCGTGTGCCTTGGTGTTTAGTCATGCCGGCCACATGACCACGGAAACGTCTTCGGACAGCGCTGGCTCTTCAGCTTTGAAACGGAGATGAGGACTGCAACCCTAGAGTCGGACTCGACTGGCTTTCGAGCAAGGGAACCTTTACCTTTTTAAATAAGACAAGACATAAGCTGTACTTAATTAGTACCCTGTCTCAGGAAAGGGCCCAGGGTCACTCCAGCCTAAGGGGCAGCACCTCCTAGGGTCTCTGAGCAAACTAGGAAATCCTTCTAGTGGTAACAGAATCCCTACCCAGGCACCAAACCTTTGGGATAACATTCACAGACAAGCAAATGCAGCAAAAAGTATTCCTTTGCTTTGATGGATGAGGGAAAACCTTTGGGGCAAACCTTTCATAGGTGCAAAGGACACATCCCATTCCCTCTGCAAACCCTGCGGTCCCAGGAGTTGATGCCATGATTTTCTCGATCGCAACCCCTTGCTGTTGAACAAGCACACCAGTTGAACAAACATCAGCCAAAAATACCAGATTTCCCAATACATTCCAAAGCCAAAGTAGCCACTATGTTAAGAGAATGAGGTATGACCTGGGAGGCCACAAGCAGGTGGCCATTAGCAAGCCAGTTTTTTAGCCCCCTGCCTTAAAATATGAGGAAAATAATCCTGGCCTAAATTACAGGTTGATTTTAAGAACTCTTGAGGTAATGGCTACATTCAGACATCCTGACAGATTTGTTTGTAATTATAATGAATATGGTTGTTGCGGTGTTCACATTTTTCTTCTCCACCCACAAGTGAGGTTTTTGGGTTTGAATCCCCTCTCTGCCATGCAGCCTTGCTGAGTGGCCTTGGGTCAGTCATGCACTCTCTCACAGGGTTGTTGTGAGGATAAATTGGAGGAGCCTTTATAGGTTCCCATTGGGGAGGCGGTAGGGTATAAATGAAGCCAGTAAATAAATACCAAATGAAACTCCAGTTCACTGTCATGTTCCTCCCACCTTGGATTCTAAATCCCAGTGGGAGTCTATGCTGCCCCCTCAACTCACAGTGATCTCTTCAGCCTTTCCAGACGTACGTTTAACCCCCAAGAGGACCATATCGTGCACAAATCTGCAAGCACAAGACAGGAAAACATCAGATTCATGTGACAGGAAGAGGAGGAACCACAACTATGACTCTGCTCATGTCGAGGCCAGGACCATGGGCAGTGGACTGAGAGAGCAAGGAGCAGGAAACACAAGCCAAGGGCCAGAAGGTGCACTGCAGTGAGAAGCTAACCATGAAGTGACCTCTCAGTGTCTGTGTCAGGAGAGGCAGAAAGGCTTGCTCTCTGTGCATGCCTGTTAAGTGGGTCCTTCCAAGCAGTAACAAAAAAAATGACTGTTCAATGGGCTAGTCCATCACCCAAACCCTGGGCCAAATGTCACTGTTCTAAACCAAGTTTCAGAACCTTGGTTTATGGCAGAGGGAAAACAAACTCCCGTTCACCCAGGCACCGTTTTAGAAACAAGGATTGTGCAGCAACATGTCTGTTGTTATTGTGATGTCTTAACACAGCCACACAGCCAATATTGTTATTGGCATCATGCTGCAGTGACCCACAGAAAGCTCAAAATACAAGAGGTTTTGAGGTCTTTGCTTCTTTTCACCTAGCTAAGATTGGGACTGCAACAATCCCCAACAGTCCTGCTTTAGCTAAGGGGATTTAGCTGAATAAGGTTGGGATCAGGCCCTAATCGTTGAGATGGTAGCGAGAATGTGAGCAGCAAAGACATTAATATTGAATATCTGAACTCTCTTTTCATGCTTTACAGCGATCAGATCACCATTGTGCACAAACAGCAGATTCAAAGTACTGCCAGTGGTTTATTTAAATACACACACACAACACACTGTCATCTTCTCAAGAACTGCTCAGCCTGTCAACTATGGAAGTAAGACAGGTGGTAATCAGAGACAGGACTTTTCAGTGGTGGCACCCTATCTCTAGAAGGCTCTTCTCATGAATGTTTCATGTGCTCTCTTGATAAAGAGGATTTTAATTGCTTGGACTTCTAGGGTCCCCACCACCACAACCATTTAACTATCTACACTTTGTGTGGAGCTATAGTTTTACTCAACAAGTTTGGCTAATGGATTATTACTGGTTTTGGTTGGTTTCTTACACTGGCTTTATTGTTGCTGTTGTAAATGGTGGATTTTTTTGTATGTGTTTTTAATTTGTTGCAAGCTGAAGCACACATACACATTATATATATAGTGTGTGCTTCAGCTTGCAACAAACAGAAAACAAATTGATATGAAGAGGACATATATATATGTCAGGAAGAGGACCTGAAGGAGCAATGGCCGGGCTGCCGAAGTCTGGCATTTGTCTGGACCAGCAAAGAGCCCACACCCCAACACCATTTTTGATTTGCGCAAAGTACCCAAAATAGGTCAGAAGCAGTATGAGAGAATTCTCGGTTCACAATAGTCTGCCTCTTCCATGAAGGCTTTGCAAATAATGGAACTGGGCCTGCAGCTTGCATTACTGAATTGGGATGAGAGAATTAGGATGGGTGAGAGATGTTCAAACAAAAGTTCTATGGAACCTTCAAGACTTACAAAATTCATTTCAGCATAACCTTCTGTGAGTCAGAGATTGCTTCTGTTTAACTTCAGTGACTTCTGACATCTTATCCCAGAATACATTTTGTAAGACTTTAAGGTGCTACTGGACTACTGTTTAATTTTACACCACCTCCCTATTGAGTGGACAAACATTCAAAAACGACAATCTGTTGGGCAAGAACTAGGAGAACAGTACATTCCTCATTGCTGTAAAATATTGTTTGCATAGACATGCCTGCCACAGATCTCTTGCACATTGCCAAAGAAACTGGGACATGTATTGCAGTGCACATTCAGGTGTGGAACTGGCCAGACTATCTCCCTCTGAGCGTACCCTAAACCACACCCACACACCTCACTGCGTTGGCACATTTCAGGAAAAGATTGGCATACTCCAGGAGAAGATAGGAAGGGGCAGGCTTTCAGGAACGTTTCTCTGCTACTACTAATATTCTCTTTGAGGAGCCCTTAATAGGGTTATGGAGAATGGAAAGCAGAAGATGCATTTCCTTTACATTGATCCTTTTTTTAAAAAAAGCAAAGTCTGAAGCAATATGTCTTAAACAACACCACACTAAATAAAAGCAGGCCATAGTGCAGACAAGGCCGAAGGTTCTGCAGTAGTTTTGGCAATATCAACTTGACCATCGATATCACAATAAGGGTCACTGACAGAAAAACAAACAAGGTCACAAAACATTCCAGCTAGAATCTGTCTTCCCGAAAACAAACGGTGAGGTCTCATCCTATTAGTATTTAGGATTCCTTTTTTACACTGCTAGTCCATAGAGCTCACAGCAACTGCCCATTTCGTCCCCCATAACAACCCTGGTGGGCAAGTTCAGCAGAAAGACAGCTACTGCCCCAAAGTTACCCTCTGAGTTTCATCCATAAATGGGGGTTTGAATTCAGGTCTCTACAGTCTACACCCTGAACATACTGCCCCCCACTGAGCTTACTGGAGTTTACTCTCTAGTAGGTGGGCAAAGGACAGCATCCTTAGAAGACGCATCTCTGAGCCAGGTGCCACCCATTTAGAAGCAGTCTTAAAGCCTCACATTTCTAAAGAGTGTTGGGGGTGGGGGGAGATGGAGAAAGTACAGCCAACAAACCCAAGGAAGGAAACATGTGTTTTAAAAAAAACATAACACCCACACAGTCTGTGCAATGCTCATCCCTAACGAACTGCATTTATACCACCTATTCCGGGGGGGGGGGGATTCTTCAACAAGCTAGGCTACTGTTTAAGCATTAAGAGATTCACAGAAAGTCATCTGAGAAACATAACATTTTAATAGATGAAATAAATACTCCAGTACATGCAAGGTTGTTTAAAAAAAACCCTGATGCTGAAAAAACCCTCCTCAAATTGTTTTCATGTTATAGTGTAATCCCCCCCCTTTAAAAACACTCACAGTAGCTTTCCCGCCCCCCAATTTGGAGATTACAACCATCCTCCACACAACACAGCAAATGCACTTCTAACCTAACATTTGATTCAAAAGGGATCATACAAAAAACAACTGAACAACAAAAAGTAGCTACATCCATCCTTGAAAGTTTTGCATCTTTCAGACTGTATGAAAACTGAGGTAACTTTTTTTTCTTCCTGCACAACTGAACAGTAAAATTTAGAAGAGAAACTCTGGAAGACACACACAAAAAAAGGAAAATGAGACCCTCCCCAAACTTTTTAAACCGCACCCAGCGCGATTAATGCTTCTCTTTTTTAAAAAGACTCTCCCACCTCATAAAACTTTTAACTTGTTGTAGGTGTTTAAGTAAATAATAAGAAAAGTTTACTTTTAAAAAAAGACCTCCCACCCCAAAATATCAGCCAAAGTTGATTATTTCCACACAGATTAAATGGCGTAGCTTTGTTGCCCCACCATGTCAAAGGAATTAAAATTTTGAGAAATCAAAGGTTTGGGCTCACACAAATTCTTTGGTATCTACAAAACCATTGCTGGGAGAGGAGACCTGGGTATATTTTCATTAGTAGTGACCGTTGTATGCAAATTGAAAAATATTAATTCACAGAATTGCTGTTCACTGGCGGCAAAGTCCTCGGGGAAGATCTTTCTCTTAGTGCCTGAGACAACAGGTTGCAACCATCAGAGACTGCGCAGGCAGAGTTCTTCAACCTTTCCCTGTATTCAGTCATTTTGGAGCTACTGTCGGGGTGTTGGGCTATATCCCTGAGGCATTGGGTGAGAAGGACGCAAGCCGAAACAACACTCATAGCACCCCCCAAAATGGCAGTCTGCACGACTTTGCCTTCTGGATTGATGGTGGCCGCTTTGCCCAAAAACTGGGGCTCAGTGGCAAAGCCCACCAGAGCATAGACAGACTGCACCAAGGGCCCACTGAACAAGATGCACCGATTCCGCGTCAGCTCGCTGGGTGAAGTCTTCACCTCCCGGACGCAAGCCAAGAGGGCTGAGGCACTGGTGCTCATGCACTTGACACTCAGCTTGAACTGCTCCTTGGCAAACTTGTCCTTGGATCTCTCACTGGCCAGCACGCAGGCATCTGTCAGGAATTTCAAGTTCTTGGACATGTTCTGGGACACCTCCAGCAGCAGCTGAGGGCTCATGTCAGCCAGCGGGGTGCTTTTCAAGACCCCACAGCCGTGTTCCACCTCATGCTTACACTTGGTGACCTTGTAGCGATCCACCAAGCCAGGCAAGGCGGGCTGTGCCCCCGGGGTCTCCACTGCTGCCAAGTAAGCAGCATGGGCAGAGCATTCGGTCAAGGAGACCACCAAATCCCCCATCTCTGCCAGAATGTCCCCCACCTCGGTGAACCGCCCCATATTCAGCTGGCTCTGGATATCATGAGTCAAGATGGACAGGCCCTTTGTCCGAGCGATGATAGTGTCCCGGCACTTCTCAAAGGACTCCCCAGAGGCTGACAGGCTCTCAGTGTTGACAGGCCGGCTCTCACTGGACAGCAGGAGCAAATCCGCCACCAGTTGCATTTTGATCTTGCAATGATCGCAGATGGAGACGAGCTTCTTCCTCTGCAACGCACCGCTGCTCAGGGTGGATGCCTCGCTGATGGCCTTGCCAGAGCCGCCACTAGCCATAGCGCCTGGGGGGCACTCGCATGCCTCTTGGGACCCCGCTGCTGCTGCTGCTGTTGCCACCCAAGGAGTCCCTGCGGAGCCAGGCAGGATCTCTCTGCCTTTTCCGCACCATCATTCCATTAATCTCCACTGGTAAAAATGAAGTCTTTAGGTGTCGGAGGGAAGAGAAGGGAGGCAGAAGAAAGGCAGCCAAAATCCAGACAGAGCTCAGTTTGCACCTGATGCTACTCCACTTTCACAGTGAAAACAATGCTAGCTACACTTCAGTATAATCCAGGCAGAGTTGCTTGCTGACGGGAGCAAAGACTTTCTGATTCTTCAACAGCTCGATTTACCTTGCTGGATTCTTTTTTAAAACCTGTTTTGCGGAGAGTTGAATGATCCAACCGGCTGTCACTTTCTGCTGTTGCAAAATTTAACAAGGGGGAAAAAAAGAAGAATGTTCCTGTTGGAAAGGGCTACATCCCAGTTTTTCAATGCATGAGAAAGAAAGGGCCAGGGCGGGGCGAAGGGGGACGATCCTGTGACCGTTTTCGTCCTTTCCAATCCAATCTGTCCCCGCGGCCCGGAAAGAGGTGAGCCCGCGCCATAGGCTCCTTTAAAAGCGTCGGAGGAGGCAGGCACGCATCACTCCCCCTCTTCCCTGCTGTTGGGAAGGCCGGCGGAGGGTGTGGCCCGGCTCCGCTTCGACTGGGGAAAGACCGAGGAAAGGGGAGGGCTGCGCTTGGCTTCGGAATGGCCTGAGTGTTTGCACCCAGCTCACCTCGGGAGCAAGAGAGGACACGGCGGTGGGGGGAGGCTATGCATGGGACGAGCGGGAAGCAACGGTTCTCCCCACTCACAATGGAGAAGGGTCCCCCCTCTCTCTCGGCCGCGGCTCGCCTCTTTCCTTTGCCGCCCCCCCTCCCCCGATTACGCAGCCCAAGTGGCCCTGGCAGCTCCTCCGGGGCGCATCTCCCGCGGCTCCCTATCCGGGGCGTGGGCTCATCCGATCGGTGTGCGGGAAACGATGCGTTTCAGAGTCGCCTCGCGCGCAAAGGTGGCGGCTGCGCCCGGCGGCGGCTGCCATTGCGGCAGATGCTCCAAGCGACCGGCCGGCCTCTCTCTCTTCCTGCCATATTCCTCTCCCTCGCTCTCGTTTTTTCCCGGCTGACTCACCAACTTCAGGGGGGCGGAGGAAGGAAAGCAGAGCGCCTTTCTATGCGCTCCCGCCTGGCGTCCCCTTCCTCTCCAGGGATAGCTTTGCTTCCTTCCTTCCACTTTCTATCCAAGTTGCGATGCTTGTTTTAAAAATTTGCAGCATTAAGACTCTTGGGAAGCAGCTGGGGTGGCTCTTCCAGCTCCCTGGCCGGGTTGCTGCATGGCTGGGAAGGCGGGCGCGAAGCCTGCTTGCTGCCCTCCCACCCCGTTTGCTCCTTCCTTCCTTCCTTCCTCCCCCGTTGCCTTTACTGTAACCTCCCTTAAACCTATAGCAAGCTTTTGTGCGCGGCGTCGCCGCCCTTCGTTTTAAATCCGCCCCTCCCCACGCCCCGTGGCTGTCTGAAGGCTCCTCCCCAAACAGCAGGGAGGCAGCGGCTTCGTTGAGGCCACTGCCAGCCCTTGCAGGCCGGCTCTGGTCGCCGATTCTCTGGTGTGCAGCGTGGACAAATCCGCCCTTTGCGCGGTAGCGTCTGGGCCCTTAATCCTGAAGGAAGTCCTGTGGGGTTGAATGGCATTTACTTCCAACTAAGGGCACCTGCATTGGAATACCCTGCACACCTAATACAATTTTAAATATGCAGAAAGGGAGAATTAAACTACTATAAAATGGAATTTTAAATGTATACTTAAAATTAAGTTTGCAGCTTTGCTTTATACATAAATGCACTGGACAAAATTATACACTTAATGTAACATTAAACCACACACAGTTAAAATAATATTTTTGAATATATAAAATTATATGAAGCATACAGTTTGGTCTCATGCTGTTGCTACTCCACTTTCACAGTGAAAAAGATGCTAGCTACACTTCAGTATAATCCAAGCCAAATTGCTTGCTGACAGGAGCAAAGAAGCGTACAGCTCAGTCTATAGGCGTGATTTAGTCTTTCTTTCTTTGGATGCTAAAGAGAACCTTAAAAATACAAGACACTTCATTTTGCTTTTACTTGTTCATCCAGAGGTAAAACAAATGTAAAAGGTACCCCTGGGGCATTGCAACCTGATTCCTCTAGTTGGCCACTTAGGCAAGAACATATTTATTTATTTTTAAAAAATCATCCCCATCCCACCTTTGATTCATGGAAGCTGCCCTGATTTGAAAAACAAGCAGTACCTGTTTTTTAAAAACTACCAAAACAATCCAGAGTAAAAATAAATCAGATTAAGCTCTGTGAACAATCATAGGGAGAGGCTGTGGCTCAGTGGTAGAACATCTGTTTTGCACACAAAATCCCAGGTTCAATCCCCTGGCATCTTCAGCTATGGAGCCAGTAGAGGGTGATGCAAAAAGCCTCTGCCAGCCAAAAATAGATATCCGGTACCAAACGGTTTTGGCACTAGAATTTCATTGCTTATCTAGTTGCTAAACAATGACAAATGCACCCCTCCATTGTAATACAAAAAACAAGATATTTTGCCATCCCCAAATGTACCTAAAACCTGAGACAACTGCCCTACGGTAGGTCTGGCACTGTCCAATCCTCTTGTCAAAGCTTTCTTTCTGGGGCTTAATTTTGGGGATTTCACTTCTCCCCTTGCTTTGTGTGTTCACTGTGATTTAATCCATGTTAACATTGTTTCCTGAGATCCTCAGTTTGTGCCCTATTGATCTATTTTTAAAAAATAAAATAAAAGCCCACATTTCTCCTGGCCATATCAAGATTCACAGTGTGACCCATGAGATACTTGATCCTGTTCTTGGTGTCTTGCCCAGGGAGTGAAAGAGAAGGTATATGTGGCATATGTGGCTGGACTTTTGCATTTGACTCAGTGAAGTTAGATGGGACTGACTTGACTTTCAACCAAATTGTTCTATTGACATGCCGGTAGTGGTTGGCCACCTGTCAATGAATGGCATGGGACAAATGCAATGATTCTGTTCAGACTGCTGTAGTGACCAATGTTCCCTCTAAGCTGTGGAGCCTTGTGAGCAAAAATTCTTCCTTGTGAGCGACCAGCATGAAAGTTGTGAGCGAGCGGTTTGGCTGCTGCATCAATTAGTTTACTCTGGAGCCATCCTTCCTGAGCTGAGACAAAAATGTGTGAGCCAGAGGCTAAAAAACTGTGAGCTAGCTAACACTAACTCAGCTTAGAGGGAACACTGGTAGTGACCCATGAGATACTTGATCCTGTTCTTGGTGTCTTGCCCAGGGAGTGAAAGAGAAGGTATATGTGGCATATGTGGCTGGACTTTTGCATTTGACTCAGTGAAGTTAGATGGGACTGACTTGACTTTCAACCAAATTGTTCTATTCAGGGCTTGACCATGCCAGTCCTGGAGCCTATGTTTTTAGACCAAGCAGAGACTGGTCATTTGGAAACTCAGCAGAAAAGGAGGAAGGCGGCTGGCTTACCTTGGGCACCCCATGTTTGAGGGTGCTAAAAGGACAGGGGACTTTCTCAGTGAGGGCCTTACGGTTATCAGTCTGAGCCCTCAGAGTCTTGGTCTCTTCACAACTGTATATGAAACTACTCTCTTGGAAAGCTAAAATGGAGACCATTTGACTCAGCCTGAAAAGTTGCACTTTCGTTTTCCTCCACTGATTGGTACAAGATGGCTGATCAAGCTAGAAGGCAGGCTTCCCCAGACAGAGCTAGTCCTCTGAGTGAACTCAGTTTCCCCAGGTTGTCTGTCTCACTGGCCAGTCAAGATGCAGTTCAGACAGATTTGGATCCTAGGGAACAAGAAAAGACTGAACTGATGGACTGGTTTAGGTTTGAAATGAGGAAGGGTTTTAAGGATATGGTAGACACCCTTCAGGGAGCAGGTTCCTCTAAAACTTGGCCAGGTAAAACCAGATCCCTTAAGAGGTAAAAAAATCCTTTACTACCTAAGGTTTTGCGAACCCTGGATCTTTCATCCAAACCTAAAGTGGTAGAGGAACCGGAATCTGAGTTTCAATCAGGTGCAGGTAATTTAATACCTAAAGTCTCCAAGGTACAGTCAGGGCTCCCTCTTCCAGCTTCCTTTTTTAATATTATAAAGGCTGAATGGGAGCAGCTGGCAAAACCTAAAGCCAGTCACCAGTTGGTCTCAAAATTTTATACATTAATGCCTGAAGCAACTAAGAGACTGAGGCTGCTGCCACACGGCAGGAAAAGTGACGGGGGAAGTGCGGCTAATTCTGAGCCATGAGTGAAGTTAGATGGGACTGACTTGACTTTCAACCAAATTGTTCTATTGACATGCCTGTAGTGGTTGGCCACCTGTGAATGAATGGCATGGGACAAATGCAATGATTCTGTTCAGACTGCTGTAGTGACCAATGTTCCCTCTAAGCTGTGGAGCCTTGTGAGCAAAAATTCTTCCTTGTGAGCGACCAGCATGAAAGTTGTGAGCGAGCGGTTTGGCTGCTGCATCAATTAGTTTACTCTGGAGCCATCCTTCCTGAGCTGAGACAAAAATGTGTGAGCCAGAGGCTAAAAAACTGTGAGCTAGCTAACACTAACTCAGCTTAGAGGGAACACTGGTAGTGACCCATGAGATACTTGATCCTGTTCTTGGTGTCTTGCCCAGGGAGTGAAAGAGAAGGTATATGTGGCATATGTGGCTGGACTTTTGCATTTGACTCAGTGAAGTTAGATGGGACTGACTTGACACCACCCAGGTAGGTGGTTCTTTTTTGGTGCAGGTTTTGGCCGGGAGGGGCGGATTGGGAACAGGCACAGCACAATTCCCAGATGTTGCTGTGGGATCGTGCCCGTTTGCTGCAGGGAGTATACTCGATATTCTTTTTGGTACCAAAGAGAAATGGGGACACCAGGGCAATTCTGGACCTCAAGAGACTGAACAAACATGTTCGGGACAGGAAATTCTGGATGGAAACCTTGCGTTCCATTTTACCAACCATTCAGAAAGGGGATTTCTAGCTTTTATAGACCTATCCGAGGCTTATCTGCATGTTCCAATTCACTTGGAACATTGGAAGTTTGGACAAATGCAATGATTCTGTTCAGACTGCAGTTTTAAGTAAAACATGATCGCTTCCATGTGAAGGAAAATGTCAGAAACTGGACTATCAAGGTTAGCAGAACTATTAAAAGTTATATCCAATAGATGAGCCTGCAGATTTTGACCAATGTACCCATCAAAAGTCTATTAAAGCAGTTTAATGCACATGCTACCATGATTTGTACCTGAGTACTCCTGTGATGTTTACAAAAACTGGAAGGGGTGGGAAAGGCTGAAGGGAAGGACTCCAGTTCCTCTAGATGGTGATTTTATCACTTTGTTTTTCATGCATAAAATGCATGTTTTTAGACTTCCGTGACAATACAGAAATGGACCACTGGTGCTATGTGTTAGAGTGTAAAACTAGAAAGTTGGTCTTCATCCCTGTGATAATATTCTTTGGAAAAAATATCTTTAGAAAATATCTACTCTGTTTGGAAAAGTACCTAAAATCACGCTGTGCAATACTGGCTTGTGAAATACCACCCCGATTCAGCATGCCAGCTTGGCCAGATTCTTGCTTGTCCATTGGGCACATGTAAAAAAAGCAAACCATGGCTGCGATCACACACACTTAATATTCCACTTTCAATGCACTTTCCAACTGGATTTTTACTGTGTGAACTGACAAAATCCAGTTTGAAAGTGCATTGAAAGTGGATTGTTTACAGTGTGTGATCGCAGCAGAGTGAAAAGGATAGACTCTGCTTTTCAGACATGGGTGGACAATTGAGCAGAGCTTGTTTGTCTGGGCTTCAGCACAATGGCTCCAGCAGATAGTCTCCTCTCAGCAAGACCAGGCATTGTGAGCTCAAAGTGCTGCCATGAGCATTAGTGGGGGCCTTTGTGGGCTGGTGTCAGCTATGCTACCATGGGGGTTGGGGAGTTCATTCTGTGTCTTGTTAATTGTTATTGCATTCCTATCCCTACTGCTATGCCTTTGTTGTAACGCTTATCTCTACAGATGTGCAGGGGGTCATAAAATGTTCGTTCCCCTCTCCCTCAGGGGGGAGGTGTTACAGGCAGTGCATGGCTCCAAACTATCCGAACATTTGGGCTTTGTTAAATCACTGAAGCTGCTCCAACGGCAGTTTTGGTGGCCCCATATGCGCAAGGACTTATCCACGTTTGTTCAGTCGTGCCAAACCTGTGCCATGAGTAAACCCCAGCCGGGAAAACCCCCGGGACTATTGCACCCACTTCTGAACCCGTCAACCCTGGGAAGTCATTTTGATGGATTTTATAACTGACTTACCACCAAGCAAATCTATGACTGTAATTTGGGTGGTTGTGGATCTCTTTTCTAAAGAAGCACACTTCGTCCCGTTCACTTCATTACCTATGGCCAAAGCACTGGCAAAAGCATTTCTCATGCATGTGGTGAGACTATATATGCTTCCCACTAAAGTGATATCCGACAGGGGAACCCAATTCATCTCCCGGTGTTGGGGGAGCTGATGAAACTGATGGGAGTTGAACGTGGCCTCAGTAGCACTTACCATCCAGAGACTGACGGTCAAACGGAAAGAGTTAACCAGACCTTGGAACAATATTTATGTTGTTTTGCCAATTACCAACAAGACAATTGGCATGACTTGTTACCCCTAGCCGAATTCTGTTATAATAATACTTGTCACTCCTCGACAGGAATGTCCCCGTTCAAAGTGTTGTATGGTTATGAAAGTCCACCTGTCCCATTTCTGGAAGAGGATCAGGACATGGGAGCGGGGGATGCGGCTCAATGGTGTAAACATTTGCGGGACTCTTGGCCTCTTTTATGTAAGACGTTGACTGCTGCGAAAGAGGCCTACAAAATGCAGGCTGATAAAAGAAGGGTGGAGGGTTGGGCTCTACAGCCTGGTGACTCTGTGTATGTTTCTACAAAAAATATCAACATGTTGAGGCCTAGTCGGAAGTTGGGATGGAAATACATTGGCCCGTTTAAAGTTAAAAGAATAATCAACGATGTTGCAGTTGACGTGGACTTGCCAAAAAATTTGAGAAAATTGCATTCTGTATTTCAATTCAGCCTCCTGAAGAGAGATATGGGTTCCTGTCCCTGGCGTCCAGTGAAACCGGTGCCTCCTCCTATCATGATTGAGGGCAAGGAGCATTACGAAATATCACGGAGAAACCGGTGCCCCCTCCTATCATGATTGAGGGCGAGGAGCATTACGAAATATCACGGATTCTGGACTCTAAAATGAAGCGGGGGAAATTGCTGTATTTGGTGGAATGGGTGGATTTCGGACCCCAGCACCTCGAACGGGTGGAAGTAGGGGATATTCAAGCCCCTGAACTGTTTCGGCAGTTCCATTTGGAGTTCCCGGACAAACCTGGAGGCCTCCTGGAATGACCGGGAGACCTCCTGGTATGGTCGGGAGAAGCTGATTTTCGAGGGGGCAGTATGTCAGCTATGCTGCCATGGGGGTTGGGGAGTTCATTCTGTGTCTTGTTAATTGTTATTGCATTCCTATCCCTACTGCTATGCCTTTGCTGTAACACTTTTCTCCAGTGGTTCGGATAGTGGGACAGTCCGTACTATTGGGATAAGCTCCGCCCGCCCCTTCCTGCAGGGTCGGCTCCGATCTTTGATCCCTGTGAGGCGGGGCTTATCTTCTGCAGCTTCCCCAGTTCTTGCCGGCCCTGCTTACCAGCAGGACGTGCTCCAGCAGTGCTCGTTTCGAGCGCCTAGGATTTCAGGAAGAAAAAGAAAAAGAGAAGAGAGAAGAGCCGCAGCAGCGGCAAGGAGTTGGGGTGAGCGATCCTGCACCGGGTTGCCCCCGGTTGTTCGGCAGAGCTCTGTTTAAGCCCTTGGCATCCGTCCGCTGGTCTTACCTGACCTACGGGTGGAGGGCCTCCCCCTGCGCTATTCCGGGGGTGCGGAGGAGTCCCGAACCACCGAGAAAGGAAGCTTCACGGTAAGTGAAACAAATCTTCCAATCTCTACAGATGTGCAGAAGGATGTTGTGTTGTTTGGAGGGCTCCTATGTACCGTGAGAGACTCCTGGTTCTCAGCTTTAGCCACCTAACGGTTGCCTGACTTATCCCGCGCACGGGAGGGCCCCTAATTGGCCAATGCCCTGGTGGGGGGGGGTTGCATACGAATACCCTATATCCTATTATGCTCTAGTGGCTGCGGCCATTCCTAACAGTGCCTGTGTTACTGCATCTATAAGGGTAAAGGTTCCCTTGCTTGAAAGCCAGTCGAATCCGACTCTAGGGTTGTGGTGCTCATCTCCGTTTCAAAGCCGAAGAGCCAGTGCTGTCCAAAGATGTTTCCGTGGTCATGTGGCCGGCATGACTAAACACCAAGGCGCATGGAACGCTGTTACCTTCCCACCAAAGTGGTCCCTATTTATCTACTTGCAATTTCTTGCTTTCGAACTGCTAGGTTGGCAAGAGCTGGAACTAGAGACGGGAGCTCACTCCATCATGCGGCACCCAGGTCTCGAACTGCTGAACTACTGACCTCCCACAGCCTGCAGTTCAGCGTCTTAACCACTTGAGCCACCACAGCTCCTACTGCATCTATAGCTTTGCAATAAAAGTATAACCATTCCTGAATGCATGTACTTCGTTGTTAGCTGTGGGTTCTGACAGCTGACCCAATGTGTGGGGTGACAACAGTTTTTTTGGTGGATGTGATTTTTCTTCTTCAGTTTTCCGATGATTAAAATAAGATTATAAAAGCAATTCTAATAATAAAAATTGAAATAAATATAATATTTCTATGTGTAGCCTCATGTGGCGAGATTGTAAATTATCCTATTTAGAAACCTGTTAACAAATTGTGAGGACATTCTGAAGTGTGGCATAGTGGTTTGTATTACTTGGGAGAGATGGGTCCTTTGTGCCCCATTTTTCTCCCCCATGGGACATTACTCTCCTGTCCTACAATTTATCCTCACAACAACCCTGTGGTGTAGGTTAGCCTGAGACAGAGTGACTGGCCCAAGGTCAGTGAGCTTCCACACAAAGCTGGGACTAGTCCAGATCCTAGACCAGCATTCTAACCACTAACTACACCATTCTGGCCACCAAGTTTTTGGCTTTCCCAGCCATACTCCTCCACACACACGAACACCTTGCAGCATGGGTGTTACCAGACTGGATGGAGGAAGGGTACAATGATCAATATACACTAAGAACAGAAGAAGCAGCAGTTTTTACCAGTTCTGTCATGTTTTGTCCCCTAGGTCTTCTGGGTTTGTGGATCCAAGTGGGTCTCGAGGCTGTATTTGGACACAGAAGAGCAAAGGGGGGCGGGGGGAGGCTCTCCAGGCCTCTCTCTGTCAGCCTCCTGCGCAGAATGCGTTGATGAAGAGTTCTGCAAGCCTGACGAAGAGTTCTGCAAGCCTAATTAAGTGGATGGCGGCAGGGCTTTTGTTGTTGGGTTTGCCATGGGACACCTTTCCCCCCTCGGTATTAGTCATATAGTGTAAAGGGCGGGGGGGAGACAGAAAGAGAAATCAAGAGATAACGGACGTGACCGTGTGAACCAGAACCCCCTCCCCCTCCGCCGCGGCGCTTTCCTTCCTCTCAGCCAGGCTGTGTCACGCCCTTTACATCCCTCTCATGAACCCCCATCGCACGCATGCGCAGAGCCTCGCCGACTGTCCTGCTGCTGCTCCTCCTCCTCGCGCCGTGACAAGATGGCGGCGGTCGCCCAACGGTGGTTCCTCTGGCTGGCGCTGCTGTGCGGCCTGGCGGTCGCCCTAGGGGCCGAGGAGCAGAAGGGCATCGCCGCCCCCGCCCCCCAGGCTCGGAAGAAAAAAGACATTCGGGATTACAACGACGCCGACATGGCGCGCCTACTGGAGCAGTGGGAGGTAGTACGGGGGGCGGTGCCAATGAGGGGAGGGGGGAGAGGCGCCGGGGCTCAGGCGGCCGGGGCGGGGGAGGGCTGGAATCGAACCCCCGCCCCCGGAGTCCTCCTCCTCCTCCTCCTCGTCGTCCACAGGTATGGACAGTAAGAAAGAGCAGTAATGTGTCGGAATACACCCCTGAATTAATAAGCACAACTAATGGTCAATAATGATTATGGTCTTCATTACTAATTAATAAAGGTAAAGGTAAAGGTTCCCTTGCTCGAAAGCCAGTCGAATCCGACTCTAGGGTTGCGGTGCTCATCTCCGTTTCAAAGCCGAAGAGCCAGCGCTGTCCGAAGACGTTTCCGTGGTCATGTCTTCAGTTTCATTATCTGGCCTTCCAGGGAACAGTCAGGGTTGATTTCTTTGAGGACTGACTGATTTGTTCTTCTTGCAGTCCAAGGGACTCTCAAGAGTCTTCTCCATCTACTTGCAATTTCTTGCTTCCGAACTGCTAGGCTGGAAGGAGCTGGAACTAGAGACGGGGAGCTCACTCCGTCATGCGGCACAGTCGGGTCTCAAACTGCTGAACTACCGACCTTCCACAGCCTGCAGTGCAGGGTCTTAACTACTTGAGCCACCCCAGCTCAACTAATTAATAGTGAGTGCTTAAAAAACCCAAGACTTTGTAGTTTCATTTTCCTAAACGAGAGGTGGGGTCTTGGTTTCAGCCTCTGTCCCCGGCCTCATTATTCATAGTTAAAAACAATAAATAGTAATGAGCAACAGTAAAGCAGTAAAACACTTCTGGACCCATCATTAATAATAATAGTACTCTTGAGCCATACCTTGAGTCTCAGCAGAAAAGGCAAGCTATAATGTAATCAATAAATAAAAATCAGTAATAGTTACTGGGCAAATTGTTAGGGACTGCAGTCTGTATTGCTGTGTATAGTTTGCTGTAAATTGGATCTTGCTATGTAATCTTGTATCATTTTTGTGCCATATGACAATGGATCCTGTTCCTGTGCCAAATCAGAATACCTGCGTGCCCCAAGGCACCTTGGTGAAACAAACAGAATCTGTAGTCCTGTTAGTACTTAAGCCCAGAGTTATTATTTTTAACGTCTGCCTGCCTAATTCTACGAACATGAAATATGAACTTTGCTGTAGCCAAAGTTACACTCCTGTCATTGCCAGCCAAAATATATGGCAAATGGAAATCATGCCAGCAGCAGGGAAACCTGCTCAATAAAGGCAGTTTAAAATTGGGTCTTATATAAGAGTGCAGATGACAACTAAATAGGAAATGGGATAAAGTTTCAGTTATAGCTCTGCCACAAGGCAAGTCTCTGGGGGCAGCTAATACCCTCACAGTGACCTAACAGTTCTGTGAATGGTAAAGCATTTGTTCTAGCCAGGAAGAATAGTTGTCAAAAAAGTAACACTTTTAAAAAGGTAAAATAATGTGGCCAAAAAAAATGGTTGTATGTATTTTTTATCTTTACTGTAGCTAGGCACCCTTGCAGGAAGTCTCCAGAATTTGTTTCCAGTTGGTGACTGTCTTTAGAATTTCTGTGTTTGTTTTTAAACCAGGAAGATGATGATATCGAAGAAGGTGACCTTCCTGAGCACAAGCGTCCCTCTGCACCAATAGACTTCTCGAAGATTGATCCCAGCAAGCCTGAGAGTGTCTTGAAGATGACCAAGAAAGGAAAGACTCTGATGATGTTTGTCACTGTGTCAGGAGATCCCAGTGAGAAAGAAACGGAGCAGATCACTAATTTATGGCAGGGCAGCCTTTTCAATGCCAACTATGATGTACAAAGGTAAGTGATTTTGTCTGCAGTTGCAGATTGAAATTTTCATTCAATAAAAAATTAGCATTAAAAATTACTGCCTTTGATTGGATGAGTGCCAGATTAGCTATGACAATTTCTGCACTTATTTTCTGCCCCAGGTTCAGTGCTGTTGGGAACTGGGGTTTTCCCCCTGCTTTCCCACAGTGTTGTGGTGCCCTCCAGGGGTTTCCCCAACTTTTCTCAAATTACTCTTCAACCTGTTTTGCTCTAAAGCTTTAAGATCACATTGAAGCCTGGACAGCTGGTGTACGGGTGGGAAGATTAAGATTTTCCTGCCAATGTGGCAGCCATTTTCCCTTCACCCAAGACAGCCGTTTTCTTCCTCATGCTGCAGGGAGGAGCTAATTGGTGCACCCTTGAAATTCTGACCCAGGGCAGTGGGCACAGCCACAAAATGGCTGCTGCAGGAGGCAAAACCAGCCACAAAATGACTGCTGTAGTTTACTTTCAGTCGCATAATGGTGATAGTTGTACAATGATGACAACTGCAGCCAAAACGACGTTTTTAAAAAGCAGCACAGTCAATCAAATCCTCAGTGGGCACCAGGGACCCCTGCATTATACTGTTGTAGCAGTACGTGTAACATGTTTGTGAATTTTCAGATTTCATTTTTTAAAGTAAGTTTCTAGCCTCTTCCCTTGCAGAGATTGAAAGGGGAAAGTATATCATTACAAAGCAAGGGGTTAGAGACTTTTTAAATGAAAAGTGAGAATTAATGGAAACTGTTAGAATGGTATAGCAATATATAATTGTACAGCAATATAATTATATTTTAGTGCCAATTTTTAATAACAATTGCAAAAAAGAGGAGAGAGCTGGGGCAGGGAAACCTGGCATGGGGAAGTTCCATTGCTGCCACACTTTATCTACAGTTGCACTGCACAACCTTCCCCATATGGAACCACCTGTGTCTCATGGGAACTACAGAATGAGTAAAACATAAGCAACCTCACAATATATGTCTGCCAGACCCCCAGCAGCCACTTTTCCACCCGATTACAACCTGGTGCCTCCACCCATCTCCATCACATCTCTGTTCCTGCTCTCAGGACTGAGCTCTTGTCCAAGATTCCTTTCTTGCCTCCTCTAGCTCCTGCACCCTTACAGCAGGATTTTCTGAAGTTGGTAGGCCCCAATGAAGTAATGTGCTGCTCTTCTAGTCAGGAATGCTCCCTTCTGACTTCCCAGGTCTTGCTGCTCTGGCCTTTTATTCCCCTGCCTCCTGACTTGCCCACTCCTTGGCTCTCTTGGCCTGCACTTGAGTATGCCTTTATCCCTGAGGAGGCTAATACTGGCAGTCTTTGGCCCTTTCTGCCCTTTAGGGGCCCTGTACTGCCTTTCCCTCTCTAAAATGACTCTCTTTGGACCATTCCTGGGTGTGTGTCCCCCTTACACCCGGGTTGCTCTGGGTTATGACCAGTGTTCCCTCTAAGCTGAGTTTGTGTGTGCTAGCTCACAGTTTTTTAGCCTCTGGCTCATACATTTTTGTCTTAGCTCAGGAAAGATGGCTCCAGAGCAAACTGATTTATGCAGTAGCCAAGTCGCTCGCTCACAACTTTAATGCCAGTAGCTCACAAAGTAGAATTTTTGCTCACAGGACTCCACAGCTTAGAGGGAGCATTGGTTATGACAGAGTCCTAATACAATTCTGCTTCAGTCAAAGGTGGGTTGCTAAGGCACAAGGTTTTATTGCCATTGCAATCCAGGGGAGGGGCAATTTCTGTGTCTTCTGATTTTTCTGTTCTTAAGAATAGACTGTAATATTCTCCAGAGCAGGTAATAAAGCCCGTAGTGCAGAAATTGTACTTCATGCAGCACTGAGTTCTGAGACAGACATCAATTGCCTTTTAAAATGCAGGTACAGCACTTAATACTTTGGGCTATTGATCCTGTTTTTGGCTCTGTACTGCATTTCATGTCTTAGTACTTTAAAAGCCTGGCACTAATTGAAAGACTTTTAAAACCTAGGTTTATTGTCGGTTCAAACCGTGCCATCTTTATGCTGCGTGATGGAGGTTATGCATGGGATATCAAAGACTTCCTGATCAATCAAGAGAGGTGTGCAGATGTAACTCTGGAGGGTCAGGTATATCCTGGCAAAGGAGCCCCGGAAAATGAAAAACAGAAAAATAAGACCAAACCAGAAAGATCCAAAAAGAAAAAAGATACAGAGAAGAAATTTGGATCCCTGAAAGACAACAACCGTGCAAGCAAACCAAAAGAAGATCTATGATAATAAGTTAATTGGACTGAGCACCATATGGGGGGTGGGGGCAGAGGAAAGAAGAAAGAAACGAGGCTGTAGAGTGGCCTGTTGGATTTCAAGTGGTCAGTTTACTTATTCATGAGGGTTAATACAGATTGCTGGTGTTAATTTCTGACTGGCTCTGATGCCTAAAAGAGGCACTTGAGCATTCAATTTACTATTATGAACGAGGATGTGGGGGAAGCAAAGAAGTTTTGCTACCAGCTGTTTTGGATGAGCCAGCAATTTGAATGGTTTAAAGTGAATGAATAAGCAGAGGATGACCAAGATTTTTTTCTAAACTTCTGTACTTCCAGGATTTTTATTTAATTAAAATAAATTTGCTTTGAAACTCCTGCTGATATGTGGCTGGACTGGGTTGTCAGAAGTTTGGGAGACAAAAAAAGGGAAGATTTATATAGTCTGATTTGTCTCTTTAAAATGTTAGTGGTTCAATACTGCCCAACTAATGTGGAGATCCCCCTTCCAGCTGGAGTTATGGTTTCACTTCTGTAATGGAGCAGTTCAGGTCCTCTGGCATAATCAATTTGATTGAAATAGCCTGAAATAGGAAAAACTGTGGATGGCCACTAGCCCCCAAATCAAATGCCAGCAAGCTTAGAGGTATTTCAGAATCACTGTAAGCATGAAGGAGGTTGTGAGCATGAAGGAGATTATTTGTATGAGGGCATGTTTTGCTTTTCTCCTGAATGTTAACTGAGAAAGTCACAGCCCTGGGTTAAAAGTTGATGGTCACAGTATTGCTGTTCTTGGGTGCCAAAATCTGCCATAGATAGTTGCAGTGCCTTCGTTTGAGGCATCATTCTTTTATGTGTGTGTTTTATGTGCAGACATTTGACTTTCACTTTGAATGCTTGTTCCAGAATGTCAATAAATTTGTACACTTTTTTTCAGAACAAAGAGGTTGGTTTTTGATCTATGAAGTCCATCCCCTTCTCTGTCTTGTTATAGTTTCTGTTTTCAGCTCATATCGACCACTAGGTGGCAACCTTTATATATCAAACACATCAATGGCCTTTCCCTTTATTTTCTGATCAACACAGAGTGAGTCTGTCCTTTTTAGAGGAAGTGTGGCTTACTTTTAATTATGATGTGTCTTAAAAAATTGTTGTTTTACAAGTGGAGACCCACAAGAAACTTGTGGCATCATCCATCCCATTTCTCTACCTTTGCTTAGTCCCCTCTCTCACTGCCCGTCTCTCTTTCTCCCTCTCCTTCTCTTGCATTATGTCTCGTTCTTATTTATGTCTTTCTCTCACTTTCTCTTCTCTATCGTTCCTACTGTTAGTCTTCTCTTTTTCTCTCCATCACCCCTGTAACTATCTCCCCACCCCCAATTACTGTCTTTCTCTAGCTGGGCAGGGAGAACCTGTGGCCAGCCAGCTGCGCTGAGGAAAGTCACATGCAGGCCTGTGATACTTGCGGAGGGGATTCCCTCTCCCTACTTTTTCACAGGCCTCCACCCAGCACGACTCCCAGGCTGCCCGCAAGCAGTGGCATGCCCAGCAAGGCTCCCAGGATGCATCCTCAGCAGACCCAGCACAACCCCCAGCCTGCCACACCACCGATGCCAGGCCAATTACAGCTCCCAGGCTGCTGCGGTGTTGATGCTGGGGCCAGCACAGCTCCTGGCCTGCGGTGCTACTACTGGACTCAGTGCGGCTCAGGTCCAGCATGGCCATTGTGCAGTGAATGCTTTTTTATTAGGGGGCAATTTAAACCTTCCTTTTTTTGTTGTTTTTTTGTCCCCCCAGAAGGGATTTTTTATTGCATTTTTTAAATAAACTACAAACTACAATGAAAAATTGGGAAGGGGTAACTACATCAGGAGCTGCGGTGGCTCAAGTGGTTAAGACGCTGAACTGGAGGCTGTGGAAGGACGGTAGTTCAGCAGTTCAAGACCCGAGTTGCCGCATGACGGAGTGAGCTCCCGTCTCTAGTTTCAGCTCCTGCCAACCTAGCAGTTTGAAAGCAAGAAATTTCAAGTAGATAAATAGGTACCACTTCGGTGGGAAGGTAACAGCGTTGGTGTTTAATCATGCCGGCCACATGACCACGGAAATGTCTTCGGACAGCGCTGGCTCTTCGGCTTTGAAACGGAGATGAGCACCGCAACCCTAGAGTCGGACTCGACTGGCTTTCGAGCAAGGGAAACCTTTACCTTTACCTTAACTACATCTAGGGAGAAAGGAAAGAAAACCACAACTAACTAAAACCCCAAGAATAGGAGATCATCACAACAACTTGTATAAATGTTAATCTTAAATTGCCAATGTTACTTTGTTTTTTTATATAGTTTATTTAGCTATTTTCCATAACAAAAAAATAACACAAAAGTATATTCATTTACATCATATTTTGGAGTTTCCTTTACACATTTTTTTCAACCATCTATCTACTTTCTGCCATCTTTTTAAACACGTTTTTATCTTTTCCCAACAATATCATATTTACTTTGTCCATTTCTTTTATTTCCATAATTTTTATAGTTAATTTTTTTCTACTTTGTATTTTATCTGATTTCCAACATTTAGCTATAAGAATTCTGGCAATGGTAAGAATATATAGTATCAAACGTAAATCATTATGCTTTATCCCTTCTGGTAACATGTTCAACAGGTATATTTCTGGGTCCAAAGAGAGATCTATTTCAACTATCTCCACGATTAATTGCTTTATGGTTTTCCAAAATTTAGCCAGCTTCTCGCACCTCCACCATATATGGTAGTATGAACCAATATTTCTTTTACATCTCCAGCAATTCCCTGACACATTTTTATAACATTTTGCTACTTTGTCTGGTGTCCAATGCCACCTGTAGAACATTTTAAAAATGTTTTCTTTATAAGATGTAGCTCTTAATAATTTTGCTGAACTCCACATTTTAGACCATTTCTCTAAACATGTTAGATCCCAGATCCTTCATTCACGTCCTCATGCATGGTTTTAATATTTCCGCTTGCATCTCATTTAATAAGAAGTTATATACTTTTTGTATCATTTTGTCTGCAGATGACAACCAAATTTTGTCTAACTCTGATTTTGTTTTTGCAAAGTTTCTTATTTTATCTTTGGCAAATCTTGATTTTAGTTGTATTTTCTCCCAATGTGTAAGATTGATGTTTAATGCTTGTAGTGTTTCAAAGGATTCCAATTCATTTTATTTTGTTAATAATATTTCATAGCTAACTTTTTTATCGTCAGTCATTACATTTGGCATTATGAAGGCCTCTAACGGGGATACCCACCTGGGTATTTTATCGTAAAACTTTTCTTTTAGATTTCTCCATACTTTTATTAGTCTCTTATTTATTTATTTATTTATTTATTTATTTATTTATACATTCGATTTATATACTGCTCCAACCCCGAAGGGTCTCTGAGCGGTTTACACAAATTCCAATTTTCCTATCTAAGGCCACATTGCTCAGGGGACGGGGCTGTCTACCGCCACCCAGGTGGCAGGGCTTGCTGTTCTCGGCTCCTTCTTCAGGGATGGCCAGGATCACATCCTCCAAAGTCTGCTGTAGTTGCTGGATATTTCTATCAGCTGCTTCTACACGCTCCGTCAGTCCCTCGTCCGGGGACACCCGGCCGCTCCGGGCCTTCGATCGCTCCGTTACCCACGGTGGAGCGACCAGCTCGAATTGGGCTCCCAACGGAGGTAGCCCCGGCGCCGCTGCCAGCCTTCTGTCATAGAGACTTTCTCTCAAGGGACCTCCCAAGTGCGAGTAGGTCTCTCTCGTTCACTCAGGGTTGAACTGGCTCCAGCTAGTGCTGGATCGGCTGCTGTGCTCAGATCGGTACCTCAGACCCTGGGGAGTCAGGAGCAGGTGGGCCGAGGGGTATTTCGGAACGGCCCCCCGCCACTGCTACGGATACCGGTGGTTGAGTAGTCACCGACACTGAGGCCGTGGTCACCGGAGGGGTCTTCTTCGATGTCCTCCTCTGGCTCTTCCTCCTCATCAGGGTTCAGCGGTAAAGGTTTCCCCTCTCCGTTGCTCATATTGATTTGGATAGATGCGCTGAGGTAGGGAATGAAAGGATGTCAGGACCCGCAGCGACAAAGAAGTACACACTTTCAGGAAGGTTTTACTTTATTTGAAGCTGTAGGTGCATGGACAGGAACACTGTTAGGAATGACAGGTTAACTATGCGCATAAACAGTTATAGTACATTCATATGAGCACCACCCAATTACTATGGTTCCCGCGCGCGCCATTAGGCTTGGGAACTAACTGCTACCCCAAGCAAAACAGGTACGAGCTTCCCACGGCTCTGCCTGCCTAAAGCCAAAGCAATGATCTAAGCGACTCCTCCAGCGGCCTTGAGAGATACGTGGTGCAGTATGCAGTATAACGGCAATTAAGCCACAGGGAAAGGAATGCGCATCTGCAAAGGAAAAGCAACACTTTGGCAGCCTGCTGACAAACACCCATCTGTCCATGACTGACTGCTGCCACTGGGTCGCGAAGAGTTGGAGACGTCCCCCAATCCCTGTCGGGTTCTGCTTCTTGGCATAGTCACGCTGAGGTCCCCTTGGCCCCTTTGGTGTTCTGTCCAGGCTTACCAGAAAAGGGTTGATGTCTTTTACGGTGCCACTTGCCTTTGAAGGATCTGTTGAAGGACTGTCTGTCGGTACGTCTGAAGTCACAAAAAGGCTGAAAACGTTTCTTCATTTTATCATCATCCTTCTTAGAAGGCAAAACCCGTTTTTAATCTTTTCCTTCAATCAAAAATCTCTCTAAACCGGCACCAAAGAGACTTTCACCTTTAAAAGGCACAGCAGCAACCTTCACCCTGGCCAAAAGAGCTGTGTCCCACGTACGAAGCCACGTATTCCTTCGTGCCGCTACGCTACTGGCCATTGCCCTTGCTGCCAACTGAAAAGCATCCAGAGAAGCATCAGCTGCAAAGGCTGACACCAAGGCTATTTACTTTAATTCGTCTGTTAGACTCTTGGGTATTCCACTATCCGCCTTTGAAAGGCTGGAGGCCCACGTATAGGCCGCCCTAGTGAACAGTGACCCTGTAGCTGAAGCCCTAAGAGAATGGGCAGAGGCTTCAAAGTCCCTCCTTAATGCTTTTTCTACTCTCTTATCACAGTTATCCTTTGGCAAGCCGTCTTCATCCATAGGCAGAATAGAGGTAGAGGATAAGGAGATCATCGACCACAGGTAATTTGATCATTTTGGAGGGGGGGGCACTTTCCAATTCCTTCCATTTTCCTTGGATACCCAGGAAAAAAAAACCCTGACTTCCCCAAGGCACCTTTTTTCTTAATCTCAGACTTCCCAGGTGACCAAACATAGGCTGCAAATTGGCACTTTCAACCCTGCTCCAGCCAAGCCACCTGATTCCCCCCCCTTTCTCTAAAAGGGCAGTTTTCTCCTACTGTGATTCAGAAGCAGGATCAAAGGGAGCTCCGTGGTTCCTGCTCCGTCAGTCCTGCGGTCGACAACACACGGTTCCATGGGTCCACCCGGGATTGCGCCAGTCGAAACCGCGCCACCCGATAGCCTTATCTACCCTCGCCGCTCTCTTCTGGCCCCCCTTGGCGAACCAAGGCAGGAGAGTCCTCCTGGGGCGCCCAGAACGCGGCGCAACACAGGCGAGGGTAGAATCCGGCTGTCGCGACCATCTGGGGGCCTCCCAGAGCTCCCGGCAGCCGCTCTCCGTTTCCCGCACGGAGGATTCGGGAGGTGGTAGGGAGGAAGCTTCCCCCCCAACCCCATTTCTCTCACTCACTTCTTCCATCTTCTCTGACTCTCCTTTCCAACCAGGATTTTTGTGCTCTTCTCCGAAGCACAGCCGAACATCCTGCAAGAAAGGCAGGGCCAGTAAGACTAGTGATCCACAGGACTAGCCCCTCCCCTCCAGGATCGAAAGTCAGCCGGCCCTGCGTTGGATGGGGGAGGGGCAAGTCCCAGGAGTAAGGAGTCAAGGACTGCCCCGCTCCAAGGACCACCGGAGAATGACCATTGGCACTTACCGTAAGGGGTCCTTCTCCTCTGAGATAAGGAGGACATCTTGCCCCTCCCAACTACATTGCGCTCTCTCTCTCTTCTCTGACTCTTCTTCCATACACCTCTATGTTATCTACATTCAGAGTTCTACACTTCTCTGTATGTTCTCAATGTTGTTGAAATTTACCTTATCTGTTCTGAGTTTAACTGTTCATTAGTATAGGAGTTTTTCTTCGTATAGGAACTGCTTCTGGGAGTCACCTAAACTAAGATAGGGGGTGTTCTCCACCACACAGGAAGAAGAAGTTTAGCCCTGCCTCTCCCTGATTGTATGATGGGAATCATCCAAGATGTCCTCCTTACCTCAGAGGAGAAGGACCCCTCATGGTAAGTGCCAATGGTCATTCCATTTACTGAGCTATATCCTTGTTTCAAATATCAACCTGTGTTACTGAATGTTTTCAGTTATGTGCCTCAAGTTCTCATACAACATAATTGCAGCAGAAGGGGGGGACTAATGTCTAATAATGGCTTGAGAGTAGCTTGTCTTATGGTGTGCTGCATTGATCAGGAAACCTATCTATGGAAGCAGTAGCTGTCCCAAGGCATAAATGTTCTTGTGGGTCTTTGTTCCTGCAGAAACCACATAGGAAAGGAATTAAATGAAATCATCAAGACGTGTTTGTCAGACAATGATAAGCAATTGCACATTAAGTAAATGATACCTTATGTTGGGGGAAACATACAATGGATGCCCTAAGCAGAATTACACTCTTCTAAGGTTATGGGCTTATATCATTTGGGGTTCCACTATAAGCTGGTGATAACAAGTGTGATAGAGTCTTACGTAAGAGAGAAATATGAATGTATATATATTCCAGGTTTTGTAAGGGTAGGGAGTGGTTATGGCAAGTAAACAATATTGCCAACTTCCTCAGGCCTTAGTCTCAGGGAACAAGGCAGAGACTAGCTTGTCCCATGTAATTTATGTCAGCAATGTTACTTTCAAGGCAGAGACTCCATTCCCTGATGGTGCTTCCCATGTGGCTGTAGAAGGGCCAGCAGCACACTCCTACCTAGCCACTTCAGTAGTGGGACTCACACTACACATCTGAATCCGCTGTATACTTTGAAGTCTGCTATGGTGACTGGCTCTCCCTTGCTGGATTGGTCTCTTTCACGCACTCACACAGACCAAAAAAGAAAAAAATATATAAACAGACCAAGTTGTAAGGTTGCATTGAAATTTTATTCCAATAAATGTGGTGTATTCCAAAACAACTAAATACTAAGTTGGTAAGCAAAAACATTTCAAAATAATGTTCCAGGAGTTTTTGTTGTTGTAAAATAGGCTGCCAGATATTCCACATTCTGCAGCTGTTAAGAATTTTCAAATGCAAAGCAGATTATCTGAAGAAGTGTATTTCTGAGTCCTTTAAAGCCAGGAACAGCTCATTCAGCTTAAATTCTCTTAGTGCCTTGGCAATAAATAAATAGAAAATAGATCTTTTATTTCCATCATTGGGAACTTTAGAAATATATACAAAACACTATACATCTAGTTCCGAAAAAGGACCAGCTATTTCGGGTAAAATATTTGGACTGACATATGCACAAAAACAAGATCACATAGGTACAAAGGGGAGGGGGGACTTGCTATAATACAACTGCAGACAAGGTCAGTTCACAGATAGTGAACGTTCAGTGATTATTACAGAATGTCCACACTTGATTCAGTCACTCCAGTTATTACAGCGGGGTGCACACACACTGGTTATCTTTAAATCCTATTTTTACAACTTTCAGGGTGGATAGCCTCCAATGGGAGGCTGCTTTCTGATCTAGTTAAATGTGGTCCACACCAGGTAGAGTGTGATGGGA
The DNA here is from genome assembly GCF_001447785.1 of Gekko japonicus. Lineage (NCBI taxonomy): Eukaryota > Metazoa > Chordata > Lepidosauria > Squamata > Gekkonidae > Gekko > Gekko japonicus. The sequence continues at coordinate 301,060 of NW_015161992.1, read as the reverse complement.
CTGGCTTCCCTGTATGGCTTTATTCCAGCGATGTATACCGTGTCAGTTTTTAAAGAAAGGCTCCTCTTTGGTGCTAGGAAAAATACTTTCAGTGGAGCAGCACCTTTGCTTTATGTTGCCTGGCTTTCGGATGTGGCAACAAACATCACTGGCATAGAAAGACAGCCCTACTAGAGCTTCAAAAATAAGATCCTGCATAGTAACTTAACTGATCATTTCTATGTGAGCAGAAATAGGATTTGGGTGGTATCTCCTTATTCCTCATCTTTCTGTGCTCTGCATCAGCAATATCCTTTGAGCAGTCCATCCCATACACAAAACTAACTGGAGGAAGTTTGGGGAATGCCAGCACCAACAAGGTCTAGCATTATCATTTCTTTCCATGCTGTTCAAGACCAACTTTAGCTTTGCATGTTTGCATTTCCACAGAGTATCAGCTTACAATTTCTCTTTCCCACGTTAGCCGTCTGAACATTCAAAATGGAATGTGGACTGCTGAGACATTAGCCCTTTGTTATATCCATTAGAGAACTACCTGAGAGAGAAGTAACATGCCGTTGGAGAGTTAAACATAGTTGAAATTGAAATTATCATATAGCGTTCTGTGTGGAATAGCCAGGAGATACCCGGGGGGGGGGGGTTGTTTGGCTGTTAAAATGGTAGCTCTTTTTGGCACCAGTAGGTGGTGAGCTATGCTTATTTTTAGGCTGAGAGTGCAATGACTTCCCTAAAGCTTGAAGTGGGGAATCAAGTCCGCTGCTCTTAACTACTATATCATTACTGGCTTGTGCTTGTGGGAGAGAGCAACAGTCTTTTGGCCACTAAGCAAGTCGACAGAATTGGACCTAGCCTGCCCAGGGAACGTTGGTTTTCGGACGTGGCCACTGGACTCTTGCAATAAGATCTCTTTTTTATGTACAGCAACAAAAATACTACTTCTCAGGGTTGCCACAGCCTAATGCAGTCCCTTTTCTTTTAAGGATGGGCTAAGAACGGTGGGCCATGGACTTCACAACTTCATCTTCTTCACCACAGGAACTGGTAGAGCTTGGAAGATCTTCACCGCCTCATCATTGGTGCTCAGCCTGACCCAGAAGGGCTGGAAGCTGCCCTTGTATCCGACAAAAGCCATTTTATCTACAAAGAAATGAGAGAAAGTGAGGTAGGAATCTCAGGATCTCCAAGGTTATGCCTCGGTGCAAAGAGGACAGCATGTGGGATGCAGAGCAGAATAGAGAATAAAAGTTTCTGGCTCCAGCCTGCTTTTGGCCTTTCTTGTTGTCTCCTCTGCTTGTAATTAGAGACAGACTGGAATATCCCAGGGTAGGGTGAAGTCCCTCTCTGGTTGCATGCATGTGTGTGTTAAGTGCCATCAAGTCACTGCCAACTTACGACAACCCTATGAATTAATGTCCTCCAAAATGTCCTATCATTAGCAGCCTTGCTCGGGTCTTACAAACTGAGGGCCGTGGCTTCCTTGATTGAGTTGATCCATCTTATGTTGGGGCTTCAACTTTTCCTAGTCGCAGCTGGAGGCCGTTAAAGCCTTAGTCTATAGCAGGTATGTCCAACAGGTAGATCACGATCTACGAGTAGATCACAGAGGGGTCAGAGGTAGATCACCAGCTCCACTTGGTCTCCTGGTCTGCTGGACAGATGTTTGGGGTTTTTTTATGATTGTTTGGTGGTTCTTTCTGGATCTTCATCTCTCTGTTTTGTTTTTGCTTATTTTGCTTACCAGTAAAGGACAGAAGGTGCATTATAAATGGGGGGGCGGTGGAACCCAACTTTAGTGGGTTAAAATCTAATTTGAAACTAATTTGAAACTTTATTTTCATGGTGGTAGATCACTGGCACTTTTGGCCAGAAAAAATAGATCACTACCTGTTCGAAGTTGGACATGCCTGATCTATAGCCTTCTGGGGGTTTCACTCAGATTGGCGGGGGGAAGCATAGGAAATGGTGTGCTGTGCTGTTGTCTCCCCCCCCCCATATTGTTACACTAGCATTTTTCCTCAACTCAGTGAAATTCCACCAAAACACAATTTTATGGAATGTCTGTCTGTAATACATAATTGGACATACATAATAGGATTTGCACAGATACTCTGAGACACTAATATAAAGACACTATATATTTGAGACACATGTTATGAAATACTATACAAATACATAGTATTAGACACGAATGCATAGGCACATCAATAGCATCTCAATAAGACTTACTTATTGTATACTTACTAAAAGACACGGCGGCTCTATATAATGTAGATTAGATACAGATATATATGTGTAGATGTATAAGATTGATATATATCTTAGATATAGATACACTTATAATCTGTCTCTCTATAAAATGAAGGCATGCATGTATAGACACATCCATTAGGCACACATACTGTCTATACATATAGTCGAGAGACACTATATATAGACACACGTTTGTCAGTCCGCTAAAGACACGCTTACTGTATCTAGTGAAGCATGACATGGGTGTATAAGTTGTGTTCATGCTTACAATATTATAGACACACTGTGCATAACTCTGTTAAAAAAGGATACTTTACCTTTCAACTTAAAGCCTCTCTGTACTCCAAGCTTCTCCAGGACTTTTGTCCAGGGGCCTCTTGCAATAAACCTTCCTTTAGACATCATCACTACAATAGAGCTATATGACAGAAAAACATTCAGGAACTACTTAATCCTCAATTTGATTCAAATGCAGCATTCATTCTGGAGTTCATCTTCAGCATATAGCACATTAGGGTGTATGGTTCAGTTCAGTTCAATTTTATTGTGTAGCGCCAAAGGCCATTACAAACAAGAACATGAAATAACAATGGATAAACAAAACAATAAAACTGGATTGCTACCATACACTGTTAAAAGTTACATTTCTGTAACAATTAAAATTAATTTAATAAAAGTGGTCCTTTGGATATTTGTCCAGCTGGCTATAGACAGGAATAACAGTTTGCTGGCCTAGTCGGACTCAACTGTGTGACTGAACAACAACAACAACAAAAAGTCTTCAGACCCCAAGTTGGATTGTATTTTCTGGGCAGCTAAGGCAAAAAAGGGCAACCTCATAGGAGATCACTGGTTCCTCATCAGAGAGGAGAAATAAAACTTTCTCCGTCGTGGTGCTTGGGCCTAAGCGAGTCAGAATAGTGTCTAAGAATTTTTGCCTGGGAGCTGAATAAAGCAGACAGGCCAACAAGTAATCTTCTTCTATTTCTAAGGCTCCACAAATGCATTAGGGTGTATGGGATTTTTAACTCATATGAACTAATCCAAATAATTGATAGGGACCAAGATGCAGGAAAAAGGAAACTTACTTGTCCCTGATGCTGCTGACATAATTATCTATCTGTCCTGGGATTCCTTGGAGAATAGAGTTTCTGAAGCTCATTTGGTCGACCACTTTCCCATGGTGCCCATCCACCACAACTATCTGGATACCGTCTTCAGAGAGAGAGAACTTCTTGCCATCAACCTATAGGAGCAAAAGACATTTCCTGATCAACGTTTTATGGTACCAGTCTATTAGAACGCACAGAAAAACAATAACAATGTGAAACAAAAAAAAGGATGTGGAGCAAACCCTTACTGAAATATAAGCAAAATCATCCTTAAGATGCAAGTATCTGGTCTTGTAGCTTTCCACCTTCAGCTCCACAAAATGGTCCTTTTCAAATAATGAGAAACTGATGTTAGACTAATTGATAAAGTGCTTTTCTTTTCTTTTTTAAAAAAAGACAAAGCATCTACAAACACCCATGCAACATTTTTCTGGTTCTTGTTAAGAGTAAAACCCAATAATCCAAAAATGTGACTTTACCACTTGTGTTCCAGGCAGCTTCTTGGGCATCGGCACATCCACTGAGGGTTTCTCCGCATACTTCGGATAGGCTTTAGCTTGGCAGTCGCTGATCTGTGCTTTCTTGGGGAGGTTGGCTTTGATCCTGATCCGCTCACAGCCTTTGATTGAACAGAAGGCGAATGGCTCTTTCTCATGCTGAGCTTTTAGCTTGAGAAACAACAATCTGCAAAAAGGAGGGGATGAAAAGTTAGTGAGCATCTGCTGTGTATTATATATCTGCTGTGTATATATATATATATATATAATCAGACACCCCCCCATGAAAATTGAACCAAAATCTCAGCAGTTTTCTTACCCAGTTTCATCATCCCAATAGTAGTACCCTTTGGTAGGGTATCGATACTCAAGTCTGTCCATTTGAAGAGATGGATAGAAAACTCCTGTTTTTTCAGTTTTCTTCAAAAGGCGATGGTGGATGTCTGAGAGAATGGAAAACGTTGTCCCTTTTGGATAACAAAGCCCAACTTGGATCCAGTCATTCCTGAATAAAAAGTTACATTTCAAAAAATACTAGTGATTTGCCTGGAACATGCAACAAGCCAAGTTAAATCACTTGAAACCTAATTCTTTCCTACCAGGCTAAATGCTTAGATGTTTGGGTAGAACCAATTCTAAAGCATTTAGACTTTCAAAGATCCTTCATAGTAATCCAAACCAACCTTTTCCACTGGTGGACTCATAGAATCTATTAGTCAATTAATTTGACTCACACAGCATCTCAGAAATTTTTATTTCATTGCTGTTTTTTAATCTGTTCCGGGGGGACCCAAGATGCTTAGGTGAGAAGATGGTGAATCTCACAGTGGATTTTCTGGAATAATGATGTCAGATCTAGAAAAATGTGTGGCTGATCTAATAACATCCTTTTCCAGACAACTTGCAGCTATGTGACTGGATTGGAATGTGGTTGTTAAGGGGTCACTCCACTCACTTGTTGAAATTAATCAGCCAGAGAACCAGTTCCTCAGGAGCCCTCTTGTCCCAATGAATAGTGTAGCCTTTCTGTAAAGTTATCACTGGTTGATATTGCTGGTAGTGGGTGCTCTTGCTCAGCGCTCCCTCCAAGTAGAGAGGATGTGTATAGTAGTCATTTTTTATTATCTTCATTTGCAGATTAGGTGATCGGTAGGCTTGGATGTATACCTAGAGTAGAAAAACCATGAGAGTTTGGTGTACATTGATGGGGAAGAGCTTTTTCAAGTGTCCAAAACATAGACCCATGGGTTGGAAAACCACTATCATAGTATACGTTTGGTGGTATTGTTTATTACCTGTGCATAACGTCCACTACAGACAGAGCCCCTCCAGTCTGGTACATCAATACAATCTGGATGCCTGATCAGCCAGTTGTCTTCCTTGATGAGATATGACCCAGGATATTCCGATACAGAACCATCTACATCATGGAAAACTGATGTTTTGTCCCCGTCCATATCCAGCCCATTGAACCAGGGCCCTGGTTCTCCGAAGAATACTCTAGAAGTAATCTAAACAGAAGGAAAAACACACCATCTGAGCGGGCTTCTTCATAGCATTACTGGATGAGATAGATGCTTATAACTGACAGCAGATCTAAACTAAGGAAAAACTCACTGGGACATTTTCAAAGTGTAGGTTTGTGACGTTGTTATTTGGGCAGCTTTGCCAAGCATTGTTCAGCCGGAATGCTAGGGCACTGGTGTGGCGACCCTCCAGTGCAGCAAACTTCCGGAAGGTGCAGTTCTGGACGTTGATTGGCCCATCGTAAAACTGAATCCCTCTGATTGGGAAATTCCTGTACCACATTTGAAACAAAGGAGCATTAATTGTAGAGAATAAGGCAGCTACTTTTTCCTCTAGTCCTTCTTTCCAGGATGGAAGCCATGCAGTTCTTTGTAGTGCCACTCAACCCCTCGCAAGTCCTGGCAGATCATATTTATTTGCTCAGCATTCTTAAAAAGAACTTTGCTAAAATGTTGGGTATTTGAATAAAGAGTCATACCTACTGAGTTGCTTTATTACTAATTAACTCATGCCTTAACTGAAGACTTAACAAGCATCCAGATAGGATGCTAAAACATGCTGCTGAAAATAAAATGCAGCTATTTGTCAGAAGTCCAGCAGTCACCCACTCATGTGTTTTAGGAGGGATTACATCCCTGAAGCAACTGGAAGGGCTACTGTCATATAGTTAGATCCCACATGGCTTTGGTCTGTAAGGAGTATGAATTTAAATAAATCCATACATTACCAAATACCCAGACAGCAGTGCTTTTTGAAAGATACACCAAGGAAGCGCAAGGTAACTTGGTGGGGAAAAGCGTCATCAAGTCACAGCCAAGCGTCATCAAGTCACAGCCAACCCCCCCTCATGAGGTCTTCAAGGCAAGAGATGAGCAGAGTTGGTTAGCCATTGCCTGCCTCTGCAGAGCAGCCCTGGGCTTCCTTGGTGGTCTCTGCTTCTGAGATCATGCTATCCAGGTCAGGGCCATCCAGGTCAGGGCACAAGATAACTTACAGATGTAATACACAAAAAGTACAGGCCGTTACTAGAAGGAAAGACAATATTTTCTTTTTCATTTCCTAGATCAGAAAAGATCAGAAATAGTACATTAAATGGAATAGAAACAATCAAGCAAAAACCTACTGTCCAATTGGAAGAGTCCGCCCACTGTGGTCCAGGCCTCCAGGCCCCCAGACGTTGTTGTCCATGGTTTCAGTCCCAGTGTTTCCACTTTCGCCTACAAACAGGCTATTCTTCACTTCTTGTTTCGAACCATCATCGTGTGGGAAGGTTCCACCACTAGCCAAAGTGAGCCCGATGCCATTGTCTGCAAACCTGAAAAGGAATGAAGAAATACAAAAATAAGAGCAGTAGTTTTGGTGGGCTGGGTTTAAAATTATAGCCCTCTGCCAGTCCACAGGATTCTAACTGGTAATGTTTATTCAAGGTCCATGCAGCGATGTATGCCTAAATCTAGGGATGAACAGTACAGTCTCCCCTTATTATTGAGGCGAAGAGCACTGGCTTAATGCTCATGGTGAAGTCAGCATTCAAAGTAGAGACGTTGTGGTTTATCACTGAAATTCTTATGCCACAAGAGGGCAGACATGTTACATGACCTCTTTTTAACATACCAATCCCTCCTGTGCCCAAACTGTCTGTTAAGTGTTGAAAGATGTGTATGTTTTGCAATTCCCATTACCATACACTGTCCTGGTGTAATATATTACGATAACAAATATTTAAACAGACTTAAACCTCAGTCTATAAACATTTCAAGGTATGAGGGCTGGAAGCTCATTTGAAATGTGCTGAGATAAACACTGTCAGAAATTTAACAGCATGGAAAAATACTTCAGTGCTCTGCAGAAGGGCTCATGATATAGATATGATTTTAAAAATTAGTTATGTAGACTGGGTCTTCCTGGCTCAATCCCAACTTCAGCTGCTGATTCTAATTTGATCAGAGTGCATCATTTAGTAGGAGTAACTGCTGTAGCTCAATTAAGGCATCACAAAAAACCCTGGCTACTGGGCTGGTGGATGAGAAATAGACATATGGAAGGCTTCTGAAAAACATAGGCCTGATTCATGCAAATAAACTGTGGCAGGAAATCCAAACCATGAAGAGCTTGCCACTACATTTTGGACATGGCTGTGTCTAGGGACGTGCAAAGCAGCTCTGCAATTTCCACATGCCACTACTCTGCCAATAGTTGTTGGTGGTGATGACTTCCCTTCCTGCTCTCTCTTACTGTAATGGGTCCCATAAACATCACAGTGGGCCCTGCAATTCAGACAAAGCAGGATTTATTGTTCCAAAAAACCCCAAGCGATACATTCTGGTTCCCATTTTCCAGTTTCACACTATCTGCCACACTGAGCTAAACTCAGAGGGTTGAACCCAGGCAATACTCACTGGCAGTCGTCCAGCCACACGTCTCCTCCCCTCAGCCAGGCTCCATGATCTTGGTTCTTGTAAGCAATGAAGCGTTGAATAATGGCTGGTTCCCTGGGCTTCAGTGGGTCTGCATCTTGATGTGGGCTATATCTGTAATCACAGGAGACAGAAGGCCAGTTGACCATGGAAAGCACTGCTTCTTTGGTAGAACAGACTGAACTAGAATGCATGCAGCTGCAAGTCTCATCAGTTTCACTTGTCACGTTGTTTTTCTTTGGCCAGGGTCCCCAGTCCTGTTGGGCCTGTGGGCACTCTTGGAATTTTTAGAATGGGGAATAGGCACCACCTCAAAATAGTTGCCATGTGGTGCTGGGGCCAGTCAGAAAATGTTGGGAGACTGCAAGTCAAGCATCCTCATACATCTGAATAGGTTCTGAAGAATCTGCTACACCAGTGGGATGGAGGAAAGCCAGGCTTGTCTCTTTGCTCTTGTGAGAGATGCTTTGGTGGAGAAGCAAATGAGCAGCAGGGCAGGCACCACAGTGCCCACATCAGGCATCCCTGTCTTGTGTGATTAACTGAGAAAGATGGCTGAGCTTGCAGGTGGTCAGTCACGGTGGACTCCCCTAGTGTTTCAAGGAATCAAAAGAGTGAGAGGGGCAAGAGGAAACTGCCACTCAAAGCTTTTCAGCAGATGCCTTCTAGCACCTGCCACTTTGATGAAAGCAACCTGACATCTGAAGAAGGGACAGTTTGTTTGTCAGCTATCCCTTTCTCCTAAGGTGTCAGCTTCCCTTTCCTGTACCAAAGGGGAATGTTTTCTGCCAAACACAATGCAACACAATATGGGCATCATGCTGCTGTATGTGAAGCATTTTTAAACACTTGAAAGATTAAACAAATGCTAGAAGCTTGATATGCATTTGAAGAAGTTGCATTACCTCCCAGCAATCAAGGTCAAGATGGGTCGTTTGTCTTTGGCCGAGGCTGGTGTCGTTTTAACGCCATTATCAATTATCATTCCAGCCTGGAAAGAACAGCAGTGGAGTAGCAGGATGCAGGGGAGAGAGGGAAGAGAAGAGAAGAGAATGCCTTTTGTAAACCAGCTTTATGTAATCTAAGGATTTAGTCCCTACCTATTTCCTCTGCAGTCAGTGGACCTGGACTTGATTGCATCAGTTTGCAATCAGTATGTTCCTAGAATCTTTCATGTCATTTGAATTAAACAGGAACACAGGGGCTTTAAAAAATAAGAAAGCTTATAAAGACCATTTCCATTGCAACAGCGACTTACTCGATAGTTGGAATGTGCCCGATTGTTATAGAAAGTTCCCATTGGAAGGTGCTCCGAGTATCCAGGGGGATACATTCCTGCAGATAGTCCTGTTGGCACATGGTGCAGAACAAACCAAAATCCAGTTTCCTGCATAAGACAACATACAGCTTTTGAGCCTGCCCTGACTCATTGGGTGGAAAAGAGAAGAAGGCTGGATGCTTTTGGACAAAGTAATCTCAGTTTTAGCATTAGCACCATCCCCATTCCCAGGGAGCTGCGGTGGCTCAAGTGGTTAAGACGCTGAACTGCAGGCTGTGGAAGGTCAGTAGTTCAGCAGTTCGAGACCCGGGTGCCGCATGATGGAGTGAGCTCCCATCTCTAGTTCCAGCTCCTGCCAACCTAGCAGTTCGAAAGCAAGAAATTGCAAGTAGATAAATAAACTTCGGTGGGAAGGTAACAGTGTTCCCTGCGCCTTGGTGTTTAGTCATGCCGGTCATGCCGGCCACATGACCACGGAAATGTCTTTGGACAGCGCTGGCTCTTTGGCTTTGAAACGGAGATGAGCACCGCAACCCTAGACTCAGATTCGACTGGCTTTCGAGCAAGGGAGACCTTTACCTTTACCTTTACCTTCCCAGTTAAGGGCCATCAAGTCCCAGCCAGCTTATGGCAACCCCATAGGGTTTTCAACAGAGGTGCCTTTGCCATGGCCTGCCTTTGCTTAGTGACTGTGGTCTTTCCTGGTGGTCTCCCATCCAAGTAGTAACCAGGTCTGACCCTGCTTAGCCTGGCCCAAGTAGAAGAATAATGATCCTGGTTTCTCCTATACAATCTTGATGCTCTGTGGAATTATATAAGCACTTGTATGCAGCCCCCAGGGCCGTGGTGGCGTAGCGGTTAAGATGCTGAGCTGCAGACTGGAAGGTCTGTTGTTCGGCAGTTTGAGACCTGAGTGCCACGTGACGGAGTGAGCTCTCGTCTCTGGCCCCAGCTCCTGCCAACCTAGCAGTTCAAAAGCAAGAAATTACAAGTAGATAAATAGGTACTGCTTTGGTGTGAAGGTAACAGCATGTCTTGTTGAGTTTTGGATTATTTCAGTCCACTCAGTCTAGAAGAGGTTGACAAATTGCTCTCAACTGTTCGCCCAACCACTTGCTGCTTTGATCTGTGCCCGTTGTGGCTAATTAAAGCTGGTACCCTACGAGGTACCCTAATGGAAATTATTAACAAGTTCCTCTCAGACGGGCTGTTCCCAAGGGCAGTTAAGGAGTCCCAAGGGCAGTTAAGGAGGTAATGGTACGCCCACTCCTGAAAAAAAAAATCTTTGGATCCGGCCAAATTGGCTAACTACCGGCTGGTTTCCAAATTAATTGAGAGGGCAAATTAATTGAGAGGGTGGTGGCGATTCAATTGTAGGGCTTCTTGGATGACACCTCTGCATTAGACTCCTTCCAGTCCAGCTTCCGACCAGGCCATGGGATGGAGACAGCACTGGTTGCCCTCACAGACGACCTTCGGAGGCATCTGGATCGGGGCGGTTCCGGTTCAGCTGTGTTGCTGTTGTTAGACTGTCGGCAGCGTTTGACACAGTCGACCACCAACTACTGGCCTGCTGCCTCGCCAACACCAGGATTCAGGGGTTTGCCTTACAGTGGCTCTCCTCGTTTCTTCAAGATCGGGGATAAAGGGTGGCCATTGGGGAGCAGCTGTCCCAAAGGGACCCACTAGTGTGTGCTTTCCCCAGTGCAGTGCTTTCCCCAATGTTATTTAACATCTACATGCGCCCCCTTGCCTAGATTGCCCGGCATCACGGGCTGTGTTGTCATCGATATGCAGATGACACCCAGCTCTGTTGTTGGGTGGCCAGTCTGACTCTAAGATGGAAGTTCTGGACCTGGCATTAAAAGCTGTGGCTGGTTGGCTTAGACTGAACTGACTGAAATAAAATCCGACGAAGACAGAGGTCCTGTGCCTGAGTCAGAGCAGCCCAGGGGTAGGGATCCCACTCCCGACTTCCGATGGGGTGCCGTTGGTGCCAGCATCGGAGATTAGGAGTCTGGGAGTGCTCCTGGATGCCTCCTTAACAATGGAGGCCCAGGTATCAGCCACTGTGAAGTCAGCCTTCTATCATCTTCGGCTGATCAAGCAGTTGGTCCCCTTCCTCGAACGCAATGACCTGGCAACAGTGATGCATGTAATGGTCACCTCGAGATTAGATTACTGTAATGCTCTCTACATGGGGCTGCCCTTATCCCGAAGCTGGAAGCTGGAGCTGGTGGAGAATGCGGCTGCCAGGCTGTTGTTGGGCCTCACCATGAGGGAGCACATCCAGCCTGTGCTAAAAGCTCTGCACTGGCTGCCTATAGCATACCAAATTCAGTTCAAGGTGCTGGTTCTTACCTTTAAAGCCCTACATGGTCAGGGACCTTCATACCTAAGGGACCGCCTTTCCCCACATGTTCCCTAGAGAGCACTACAATTGGGGTCCCAAAATTGCCTGGCTATGCTGCGACGAGGGCCAGGGCCTTCTCAGTGGCAGCTCCGCACTGGTGGAATGAGCTCCCAGAGGACATCAGGGCCCTGCGGGACCTTTTACAGTTCCACGGGGCCTGTAAGATGGAGCTCTTCCACCAGACCTTTGACTAAGGAGCTGCACCATATAACTGAGGCCCTGGCCCCAATATTAACATCATAATCAACAGCATTATAACATCATTTAAACAGCCGGATATAACCCAGATTATGCTGGCAGCTGATTGTTTGTTTGTATTGTTGGATGCTGCTTATGCCCGCCATCATTTAGGAATCATCTGAGCACTATGTTTATATGTTCTTATGTGTTTTTTACTGTGATTTTAGATAAATTGCTTGTATTGTTTTATTATCCTGTTGTAAGCCGCCCTGAGCCCGCTTCGGCAGGTAAGAAATTAAATAAATAAATAATTTAACAAATTACCAATAGGACAGGTGGCAAAGAAAACAAGATTTTCTTTCCAATCCCCAGACGGATTAATGTTCTATTTTTTTAGAACAGCCTGAATGCCAGAAATAGACTTTTTTCCCAGGGGGTAACAAAAGGGAGGAAAAAAGACCCCAGAGTGATGCCAGTTGCTTGAAATTGTCCCAGAGAAGAGCCCTTTGTACTTACTTCAGATCCAGCAGCTGCACAGTTTATAAGGTTGTTGTGCGGGTTGGCCAGCCAGAAGGTGGACACGGCACTGTTGGATCAATAACAAAAGAGAAGAATGAAAAATGATCTGCAAAGAGGGTGCACAGAACGCGGCTGTGCTCCATTTAATAGAGCAAAGGCAGGATGGATAACCCGGCAGATAAGCTCCCACCTTTGTGAAGTGTAGCAACTGTGGCTGCACTCACGTTCTCTCTTGTGGTTTGACAGCTGTGGCCCTCCTTGACAGACAGAGCCAAAACAGCCCTGTCTCAAAAAGCCTTCCGGAATTCCAGGAGGAGTTTCTATTGAAATTCTAAACCCGTTATGAAGTGGTTAGACATCACTTATATTTTATAGAGCGATAAAGGTTCCCTTGTACAAGCTGGAGGGGAAGAAACCGTCAGAAGGTTTGTTAGGGACTTAACTTTGGCTTGGATCACACCCAACACTTGCTTGTTTTTGCATGATTCTCCTGAAGAAATATATTGGAAAAACATTTTGCTGGAACTTAAAATTCACGTGGATTGTAGCATTAGCAAGAAAACAGTATCATCTGCTATACTATTATCCTGCGTGTGTGTGTGTTACGTGCCATCAAGTCGCTTCCAATTTATGGCAACCTTATCAGTTAATGACCACCCTTACTCAGGTCTTGCAAACCAAAGGCCATGGCTTCCAATGCTATCCTAAGTGATAACAAACACATTTATTATACTTTCCCCACTTACTTGCAGTCCTGTCTAGGTTTGGGGACATATCCCGGGTAGGCTTCCTCTGTAATGGTCTTGCACATTCTTGTGTCCCGATCAGATGGTAGCAACGTGCTCGGTTTCACCACCAGTCCGAGGCAGTGATCGAATGTGTTGCGTACCTCAGGCCCATCTTCAGTAAAGAAACAATGCCCCAAGGTGTCATAGCCAACAACATCCTTGACCTGTGAGCACAAACAAAAGGGATGCACATAAAGACTCATCTTTCCTGAAGTTCATGATAGATTTAATTGCAAATTTTCTAGCAAGTCTCAATTATGAAGAGCTTTTAAAACTTTGAAAGGAAGCTGACATCACTTGGCTTGTCTGTATTACAGCTTGGACAGGTTTATTTTTAAAGCCAAGACAGCAAACAGTCAATTATTTTTAAGAAACCTGAAGGTGGGATATGATAGCTGTTGCTAATCAGGCAGGTTTTGTAGTGTGATAGCTGTTGCTAATCAGGCAAGTCACTACACTGTAGACTTCAACTGCTTTCCCCAAGGAAATCTGGGAATTGTCGTTGGAGACCAGCAGGAA
>NW_015161992.1:286954-287549 GCF_001447785.1 Gekko japonicus | reverse complement strand
AGGAGCAAAAGCACATTCCCAAAAGAAAATGATTGTCCCTGCAGTTAAAATTGCCAATGCCAAGGTGCTCACAATTTTACAAACAGCCACCCTATCTGAAGTCCATTCTACATTCCCCCCAACTACTTCCGTGGACTGATCTTGCAAAGAACACCCCCCCCCCCAAATCTACAGCATACACTTTCAGCCTCACAGGGGTGTTGTGAGGATAGAATGGATAGAATTGAGTACAGGTGAACAATGCAAGCTGCTTTGGGTCCCCAATGGGAAGATGTGAATGAAGTAAATAAATATAAAAGCACCCTATTTTAATTTTTTTTGCATCACCCCTCGCTCGATACAACTGGGTCATTTCTCACAAGAAATGCAGGAATCTCCACCAATGAACCCAGGAATGATCTCTGCAGAGTTCATGAGTTCTATCAGCATTTCTTTTTTTTTTGGTAAACAAATTTTATTTTCTCAGGAATACAACAAATAAAATTAAATCATTTCATTCTATCAATTGTCTACCCCGTTCCCAATTCCTCCCCTCCCTCCGGTGGCTTCCCGCAATGCTTCCCCCCCTGCTCCAAATTACTTCATATCATCAACT
>NW_015161992.1:280356-286925 GCF_001447785.1 Gekko japonicus | reverse complement strand
TATATCAATTTCTTATCATTACAGTCTAAAGATAACATCATTTGACTTAATATTGATCTAAACATATTAAGTTTTGTTTCACATCCCAGTTCTTTTCCAGATATATTTTAAAGTCACTCCATTCTCGAAAAAACGCGTCATCTTCTTTATTATTCAACTTCTTCGTAATTTTGTCCATCTCTGCCATGAACAGAACTTTTTGTATCCAGTCTTCAATTTCTGGCACTTTCTCTGTTTTCCAAAATTGTGCATAAATCATTCTCGCTGTTGTGATTAAGTACCAGAATAAAGTCTTTTTAGTCGTATTGACTTCTTCCATTTTCAGTCCCAAAAGCAGAATTTCCGGCGCCTTTTTGAAAGAGCATTTCAGTATTTTTTGCATTTCTTTGTGGACTTTTGTCCAAAAATCAACAGCTTTCTCACAAGTCCACCACATGTGATAAAATGAGCCTTCGTTGCTCTTGCATTTCCAACACTTATTTGACATATTCTGGTTCATATTTGCATTTTTTTTCGGAGTCATGTACCACCTATACATCATTTTATAACAATTCTCTCTAACATTGGTACAAGGCGATATCTTAATAGAATTTTTCCACAAATATTCCCAGGTTTCAATAGACACTTCCGTATTCATATTTATCGCCCATTTTATCATTTGCCCTTTCCAAAGCAGTTGTAATTCTGAGTGATCTCCAGCCCTCACCTAGAGATTGGCAACAATGGTTTCCCCCAACAGGCACTAAGGGCAGAATACATTTTACCTCAGAACAGCAACAACAAACTTTAGAATGTTAGAGGCAAAGGCCAATGAGGCTGCATATGCAAATAACCTCTGTGTTCGTAGGCACAGTCCAATGAGGCCGCATATGCAAATGACCTCTGTGTTCTGACTGGCTATGGTGGGGGGGGGGGGGGGGGTAGGAAGACTCTTGGGGAACTTCTGGACCGTGGACATCTAGGAGACAAGGCAGAGGCTTTTCTGTGAGACATGTCCCTGTAATGTCAGCTGTCGATATCGATGAATTGAGTATGAAGACATGGAGGGTGACACTACGTATCACATGTAGTATATCGGTGCCAACGTGGATCGATGTCGGAAGCGTCCGATACCGTCAATGCCGACGAAGTCGAAGGAGCGGCGGAAAGCTCTGCACCCATTTGGTGACTTAGGAGCTCCATCGTGTCAATATCGGAGCAAGGACGCTCCGTTTGTTGGACGGGGAAATCCAATACATGGATGGTCGGTATCGGTGGAGGAACTGAGGCCTCCAATATCAATACTGCCGGTTGCGCAGGAAGCATCACAGGGACATCACCCAGTGCTTGTACCGCTGCCTTTCGCATCTTAGCCGCCTTGAGGGACTTGGAGATGCCCTTCTTCACAGACTTAGTCTCTATACTTGCCTTAGCCTTCTTTTTGACAGGCGTGGAAGCGGACGATCGTGCCTTCGAAGTCGGGAGCTTTGGTGTCAGGCGGTCGACATCGGAGGAATAGTTTTTCACCCTTTCTGCAATAACTTTTGCAAAAATCTTATAATCATTGTTCAAAAGAGACATTGGCCTATAGTTCTTCACATTCGTTAGTTCTTGTCCTTCCTTTGGTATTAATGAAATAATTGCCTCCTTCCAAGAGTCCGGCACCCTCTTGCTCTCAAGTATGTCGTTGGATAAAGCTTCCATGGCCGGAACAATTTCCTCTTTCATTTTTTTATAAAACTTTGCAGTAAATCCGTCCGGCCCAGGCGCCTTCCCCAACTTCGCCTCTTCAATTGCCTTCCTCACTTCTTCTTTTTGAATTTGGCCATTCAGTAATTCCCTGAATTCGTTACTTATTTTAAATAGTGGAACCTCGTCCAAATATTTTTTAATCTTCTCAAGATCTGTTCTATTTGCTTGGAATAATTTAGCATAGTACTTGAAGAAACTTCTCTTTATGCCAATAGGGTCAACGAACTCTTTTCCTTCTTCTATTATTTTGGTTATCATTCTTCTTTCTTTTCTAGCCTTAAGTTGCCAAGCTAAAAATTTTCCCGGTTTATTTGCCCCCTCAAAGGATTTTTGTTGTAACTTCTTTAAATTCCAGTAGAATTCTAGTTCTATCAGCATTTCTACTTCCCAAGGGAACACAGCCATGTGAGGGGCGCACAATGAGTAAAATGGAATCTCATAGATTGTGGAAGCAGGGCACTGCAGCCTTAAACTCCTACTCCCTTTCAAATGGAAACCTGAAGTGGGAAGCAAAGAAGAAGATTAGACTTATACCCTGCCCTTCACTCAGAGTCTCAGAGCGGCTTACAATCACCTTCCCTTCCTCTCCCCACAACAGACACCCTGTGAGGTAGAGTGGGTCTGAGCCACTGAGAGAGCTCTTTTGAGAACTGCTCCTAAGAGAACAGCTCTGAGAGAACTGTGACTGACCCAATGTCACCCAGCTAGCTTTCCTGTGGAGGAGTGGGGAATCAAACCCGGTTCTCCAGATTAGAGTCCGCCGCTCTTAACCACTACACCAAACTGAGTGCTGTGCCTAGTCACACTGGGCCATTTTCTCTCTCTATGCCTATTCCGAGATCCTCTTAGCCAGTAGCTGCCATGCACAAGTCATATGATTGGCCTCAATGGTTTATAAAAGGGAGGCAGGGCAGGTAGGAATTCAGTTGGGTTATGGTGCTTGGAATGGAAACAAGGCAAGTAAAGAGGTTTTGAGTGATCTTTTTGTTTTTATGCTGGAGGAGACTGACTGCTATTGGGAGACCTTTAGTGGCATTTAATGGAAAACACTGAGGCTGCTACTCGGCCTTTCCCTTTTTTTAGAGGGGGGTGATATCCATGTGTATCCATAACTTGCAACAAGAAAACCAGGTCCTTAACACAGACAGTACAAAAACAAGAAAAAGGGTTAAAGGGAAAAATGGTAAAAGACCTAAAATAAAAAAGTAAGAACATAAGGACATAAGAGAAGCCAATGTTGGATCAGGCCAATGGCCCATCTAGTCCAACACTCTGTCACACAGTTGCCAAAAATACCAGGTGCCATCAGGAGGTCCAGCAGTGGGGCCAGGGCACTAGAAGCTCTCCCACTCTTGCCCCACCCAGCACCAAGAATACAGAGCATCACTTGCCCCAGACTGAGATCTATACCTTGTGGCTAATAGCCACTGATGGACGTCTGCTCCATATGCTTATCTAATTCCCTCTTGAAGCCGTCCATGCTTCTAGCCGCAACCACCTTCTGTGGCAGTGAATCCCATGTGTTAATCACTCTTTGGGTGAAGAAGTACTTCCTTTTCATTGAGTGCCCACGAGTTCTTGTATTGTGAGAGAGGGAGAAAAGTACCTCTTTCTCAACCTGCTCTGTCCCATGCATAATCTTATAAACCTCGATCATGTCATCCCTCAGCTGTTGTTTCTCCAAGCTAAAGAGCCCCAAGCGCTTTAACCTTTCTTCCTATGTAAAGTGATCCAACCCTTTTATCATTCTAGTTGCCCTTTTCTGCACTTTTTCCAAAGCTATAATATCCTTTTTGAGGTGTGGTGACCAGAACTGTACGCAGTATTCCAAATGAGGTCGCACCATTGATTTATATAGGGGCATTGGCTGATCTGTTTTCAATACCCTTCCTAATAATCCCCAGCATAGCATTGGCCTTTTTTACTGCAGTTGTACACTGTCTCGATATTTTCATTGAGTTATCTACTACGACTCCAAGATCTCTCACTTGGTCAGTCTCTGCCAGTTCAGACCCCATCAACGTGTATTTATAGTTAGGATTTTTGGCTCCAGTGTGCATCACCTTGCACTTGGCCACTTTGTATCCCATTTGCCATGTTAATGCCCACCTGCCCATCCTCGACAGATCCCTTTGGAATGCCTCACAATCCCCCCTGGTTTTCACCACCCTGAACAACTTCGTATCATCTGCAAATTTAGCCACTTCACTGCTTACTCCCAACTCCAAATAATTAATGAACAAGTTAAAAAGCATCAGACCGAGTACTGATCCCTGTGGTACCCCACTGCTTACCACCCTCCCCTGAGAAGATTTCCTATTTATACTCACTCTCTGTTTCCTATTAATTAGCCAGTTTTTGATCCAGAAAAGGACTTGTCCTTTTATCCCATGAATTTTGATCTTACTTAGGAGCCTTTGATGAGGAACCTTATCAAAAGCTTTCTGGAAGTCAAGGTAAACAATATCTATTGGGTCTCCCTTTTCCACATGTTTGTTCACCCCCTCAAAGAACACTAACAGGTTAGTGAGACAAGATCTTCCCTTACAGAACCCATGCTGAGTTTGCCTCAATAGTTTTTGTTCATCAATATGCTTACTAATTCCTTCCTTAATAACAGTTTCCACCAATTTACCCGGTACCGACGTCAGACTGACTGGCCTGTAATTTCCCAGATCTCCTCTGGAACCCTTTTTAAAGATGGGAGTGACAGTAGCTACCTTCCAGTCCTCAGGAATGGAGGCAGATTTTAAGGAAAGATTACATATTTTTGTAAGGAGATCCATAAGTTCACATTCGAGATCTTTCAGAACTCTTGGATGTATGGCATCCGAGCCTGGTGATTTATCAGTTTTTAAGTTGTCTATCAGTCGTAGGACCTCCTCTCTCGTCACCTCAATCTGACTCAGGTCTTTCAACACCCCTCCCGAAATAAGCTATTCTGGAGTGGGCACCTTTAAAAGTTATCCCTTTTAAAGTTAAAAGTGGTTGTGTCAGTCTTTTTGGCCAATTTCCTATTTATACAAATGTTGAACTCAATAACATTATGGTCACTGTTCCCAAGTGGTGCAATCACTTTTACATCTCTCACCAGGACCATCTGCTCCATAGCACAGTCATTGAGAGTGTCTAGAAACTCTAGAACACATATTGACCCAATCAATGTGTGGGTAGTTAAAATCACCTATTACAACACAGGGGTTTTTTGTCTATCCGCTATCTTTAATTCATTCATCATTTTATAATCCTCCTCTATCTTTTGATCTGGTGGGCGATAACAAACTCCCAGTGTTAAGTTTCCTTTTGGTCCCACTATTTCAACCCATAGCATTTCCAAAAATGAATTCAATTCTCCTACCCTCTCAATCTTACTGGACTGTATACCCTCTCTGGCATACAGAGCCACCCCATCTCCAACCCTTCCCCCCTATCCTTTCGATATAATATATAACCAGGAATCACCATATCCCACTGATTTTCCTCATCCCACCAAGTTTCTGAAATACCCACAATGTGTATTTCCCCCCCCCAACACCAAACATCCCTACTCCCCGATTTTACCTCGGACACTTCTAGCATTTGTATAGAAACACCTATAATTTCCCATACATGTTAAGCCCACAACCTTATGTGCAGTGTATGTGCAGTGAATACTGTGCATAGGAAAATATTTAAAACATGGACTCCAGATGATATACTTGTTCCAAGCCTTTCTCAAATACATACAAAAAAACTTCTTAGGACAATCTCTTGCAAAACGAATTGCTGAGGAGATAAGCCGCCCTGAGCCGCTTTGGCGGGAGGGCGGGGTAAAAATCAAATAAATAAATAAATAAATAAATAAACCTGTGGAAAAGGTTGATCCAGACACTGGCTTAGATCTAGGAGATCACCGTCTGCCATGAGGCTTGCTTGGGTGACCTTGGGCCTGTCAGTCTCTCAGTCTAGCCTACCTCAAAGAGTTGGTGCTGTGAGGATACAGTGGAGGAGAAAACAATGTTATAAGCCATTTTGGGTCCTCCTAGGGGAGATTCATTTGTCCCACTGCTATGCACATAACTCAGATTTTGGCCTGGGATTCAGCTGCCTCTACTCTCGGAATGGTTTCATGTGCTGCCCTCTGCAGCCGCTGTGATCCAGTTGTGAAGTCTTACCAGTAAACCGTTGGAACCGTGGACTGTCACACAACGAGAGAAGGCGTGATGGATGGCAAGGTCTTTGACGTAGGTGGGTGGGTCATAGCCTCCCTTCTCGTCCATGTCTCCAGCCATGTGGAAGTGGATTGGGTAGTGTCCCAGTGACTGCTGGCCCATGTGTTTCAGCTCTACCCCTTCCATGTGTACTGCTTTAAATCCAAGAGCAACCTGAGGAACGACACCAAAATCAATCCAGCTACCTGCTTCTGTGGCTATGCCTCTTTTGCACTTGCAAAAGAGAAACAGGTATGATCCAGCCAAAGTTAAAGCACTCTCAAGTCTTGTTTATTTTAGTAGGGAGGTTTAAGTCTGTGGTTAATTACACCAATGGGCTGGATTTTGCCCATCTCTCCCTTATTATAAAAGAGTAGTGGGTGCCAGAATTCTAAAATTGGCCCCTTTAGTGTTAGGCCGAAAAAACTGCCACTCGGAAGACACTGGCTGGGTTCATTGGCTGCTTTGTGCAGTCCCGGCCAGCGTTCCAAGGTCATTTACATATGGAAGCTGATTGGACTACACTCCATTCCACACCTCAAACTCACCCCCCCAAGGCAGTTGGAATTTTCAGTTGGGAGAGGAGAATGATGTCAGCTGCCCCCTAGGCAGAGGCTGTGTGTGTGTGTGTGTGGGGGGGGTTGTAAA
>NW_015161992.1:259351-279129 GCF_001447785.1 Gekko japonicus | reverse complement strand
GCCGATGCCTCCGTCGCCTGGCTGGAGTGGCCGCGGGGGAGTCTGGAGTCGGGCGGCCGCTGGTGGGAGCCGCGGGTGCCCGGGCCGAGATTGGGGGGGCAAGGCGGGCGACAGAAGGCCGATGCCTCCGTCGCCCGGCCCTCTACAGAATCCACCCCCCAAACCTCCAGGTATTTCCCTCCTTAGAGCTGGCAACCCTACATTCCCCTCAGTGCCTGTTGGTAGGCAACTAAGCTTGGTCCTGTCACCTACTTTGGCCTTTGGGAGAAAACACATTGGGGCCAGTCCTGATAGGGTTGCCAACTCCAGATGGGAAATTCCTGGAGACTTGAGGGATGGAGCCTGAAGAGGGTGAGGTTTGAGGAGGGGTGGGACCTCAGACAGGTACACTGCCATAGACTCCACCCTCCAAACCAGTCAGTCCCACATAGGGAACCATTGTTGCCAATCTCCAGGTGAGGGCTGGAGAGCACTCAGTATTACAACTGCTCTGCAGAAGGGAGGGCAGAAGTCAGCTGAAGTCAAAGGGGCAGATAATGGTAGGTTGGTGGCTAGCTGGGAAGGAGATGGGGTTGCCAACTACATGCTGACAAATTCCTGGGGATTTGAGGGGTGGAGCCTGGAGAGGGTGGGGTTTGCAGAGGGGTGGGACCTCAGACAGGTAGAATGCCATAGACTCCACCCTCCAAACCAGCCATTTTGTCCTGGGTAACAATTGTTGCCAATCTCCAGGTGAGGGTTACAGATTACTCACAATTACAACTGCTCTTCGGGTAGCAGAGATCAGTTCCTCTGGAGAAAACAGTGGACTCTGTCATTATACCCTGCTGAGGTCACCACAGCAAATTGACACTGTTTGCCCAAAGCCAGAGCACTGCCCCAGAGCCTCTTTCTAGATCCCGTTGTATTGCTTTCACAACGGGCTTTACTGCTAGTTTATATATAAAACACAGAAGTGATCCTATGACCAGTGTTCCCTCTAAGCTGAGTTAGTGTGATCTAGCTCACAGTTTTTTAGCCTCCAGCTCACAGATTTTTGCCTTAGCTCAGGAAAGACAGCTCCAGAGCAGACTAATTGATGCAGTAGCCAAATCACTGGCTCACAGCTTTAATGCCAGTTGCTCACAAAGTAGAAGTTTTGCACACAAGACTCCACAGCTTAGAGGGAACATTGCCTATGACCAGTGCAGGGGCCCTCAACAAAGTGTCTAAGGGTGCCTTGGCCTTTCCTGGCACCTGCAGAGTTGTTTTAGGAAGTGGATGGGGCTTTTGCCCAGCTCTTGATTGGCTATGGGAGATCCAGTTGGTTGCACAGATTTCTAAAAACACTGCTTTAGCAGTAGCTGCCACCACAGCACATCTTCTTGATGTGACTGAAGGTAAGTTTTATGTATGCAATAAATTATTTTTAAATTATATATTCATTTTAAAAGACATCCTGTTAAACAGAGCTTTGGCTTGAAATGTTGAAGAATGACTATTAGTCATGTATATTCTCATTTGCTGACATGGCGTGGTTGGCTCTGCCTCTCGTGGCAGCCTTTTGGTTGTTGTACCCTCACCCCCACCTTGTGGCAGGATTCCAAAGGTGCCCACAGGCTCAGAAAGATTGGGGACTCCTAGATTCGCATATGTTACATGTTGTATCCTGCCCAATCCTTTCCTCTAAGGAACAAGGCTGTCCCTGTGGTTAAGCCGAAAAGAGAGCAACTAAACCTGGGCAGCCCAGACATTTTCATGCCAGAATGGGGATTTGAACTAGGGTTGCCGGACCCCAATCTTTAGGGCTCCAATCCGCTGCTGGCCAGCTGACCGGTGGGGGAAGCCCCACCCCTGAAGCCTGTTGATGTGGTTGGCACGATGACATCACACGGAAGTGACATCATCACACTAGGGACACTGCACGTTGACGGTCTAGCATTTTGGCAAAAACCTCTATGGTAAGTAACCATAGAGTTTCAGCCAAAATGTTAGTGTCAACATGCAATGTCACTTCCGTGTGACGTCATCACAATGATGACGTCGCATACAGCAACATCACCCTGCCCCCCACACTCCCGGACGGCTCCCTCCCACCACCCACCACCAGGACAATCAGACTTGGCAACTCTAATTTGAACCCAGAGTTCCCCAGTTGTAGTTCACCACTCTAATAATTTTACTGTACTGGTGATTAATTGGATAAATGAGAAATAGTATGATGTACTGGTTAATGCCAGAGGAAGATCTGGGTTCCAGTCCTCACTCCGCCCTGAAACTTTCTGGGTATAAATTACTTCACAGGGTTGTTGTGAGGATAAAATGCAAAATAAAAGGGAACCCTGAGCTACTTGGAGGGAGGGATAGTGGGATAAAAATGTGACAGAAGCTTTCCTTGGACAGGAAAAAATATATATGGAGGATAACAACTGATACCTTGATGTGTCCTCCAAAGGTGTCAAAATCAAAGAAGGAACAGAGGCCACTGTTGTAATTGTAGCAATCATTCTCCATCTCTCCCATCACCACAATGTTGTGGCTCAGCAGGCCAACTTCTGCCCTCATGTCAACGCCATCGATTTCCTCCCCTGTATGAAGATACGTCGCTTTCCCTAAAAGAGTAAAGCAAAATTTAGTGTTCAGAAATTCAAGCGAGGGAGCAGTGATCTTGGCCACACAGCCACCAGACCTCAGCTGAGCTTCTTGGGTGTGGCCAGAGGTGCCAGCCTTCTAGCAAGAGCCAAAGGGGTGGGTTAGCCCATGGCTTGCAGCCTGTGGCCTTGAGGAAGCCAGCCCTTGAGGCATCCCAGATGCCATGGTGGAGTGGTTGGCATGGTGGATTAGGATCTGGGAGAGCCAGGTTTGAATGCTGACTCTGCTTGCTACAGAAGTTTGCTAGGTGACCTTGGGCCCCTCAGCCTGATCAACCTCACAGGGTTGTTGTGAAGATAAAATGGAGGAGAGCAGAACAATGTAAGCTGCTTTGGGTCCCCACTGGGGAGAAAGACAGTGTATAAATGGAATAAATATATGTATTGATTTTTGTTTTTTACAGCACAATTAGAACAGTTGACATGGTTGGATATCTTAAGCAGTGGGTGGTAGAATGTGGAAATGGTGGGCAGAAGATAGGTGAGCATCCAGATAGTGTGACAAAAAATGTAGATTGTTGTCCCTTTCCCTTAAATTTCTCTGAGCCCTTGCCCCACTTCTCCCCCCCTCCCAAGCAGACCACAGCCCATGGCTTCTGGGTTTGGGAAACCCTTGAATTGAGGGCTGATTGACTGTCATGACCTGCCCTGCCCCCTGTGGTGAAGCGTAGTGGTGAAACAGGGTTGATTTGAGCCTGTGCAATTGCAGAAGACTTCCGGAGGGCCCTGCCTAATGGCATCGAAAACCCAAGACAGCTTGGTGCTTAAATGCTGCCATAGAGAAGAGAGGGGTATGTGTGTAAAAACAATAACAGTGTTAATCAGTTTTGACATAAGCCAGTTTGAGTGGTACTCACTCTGACTCATAAAAATCTGCATTTGCAGTTACCTAAACCAGAAGAGCCACCCTGCACCTCACCCATTCCTGGTGGAAAACACCTACCCGGCCATGCCCTCTTCCCTGAAACATGGGGCAGGTACCACAGTGAGTATCAGGGCTCAGAACAGCCACAAGCGATGTGTTGAAAAGCCACATGTGGCTTCTGAGGTGCTGAATGAGTATTAGTGGACTACAGTAATGATCCATGGCTTGGTTCAGCTGTAACATCAAGCCATGTTCTGCTACTTTATGACGGAATGTGAGAAGATTCTTGAGATAATAAATTGGGGGAATAATAACTTTTACTTAAAATTACAAACCATACTACAAAACATTAAAAGTTCTTTAAAAACACCAAAATACACACAAAACCTCACAATATATTTACATTTTAATGAATATAAACAAATATTAACATTCTTCAAATATAAAACATACTAACACCCTTTTACCACATCTTCATACAAAACAACTTACAAAACCTTTAATTACTGCTTACAATCCAGTATCTCTCTCTCTCCCTTTTACATATTACCTCTTACATTATGGGAGGTTCACTTCCCTCCAACCAGAGCCACCAAGCTTTCCATTTATCTCCATCCATTTTGTCCTTCTCACACTGATGTATGTACTCTATCGTTCTAACAGAGGAAACATTTCTCATTTCCCGTTGTTTTGCTCTCATCCATGTCAAACCTTGTGCCACTACCAACCTGTTGAACACAGGGCTCTCCTACAAATGTTTCCCAGCATGCCCCCATCACTCCTTCCTTGTATGTCGCCTACAGTATATCTTTTATTTTTCCCCCTCTTCTTTATGTATTTGTCTTCTTTCCATTCTCTGACCCCCTTCTGAATTTCTTCTGTATGGTCCTTCAATGCCTTCTTGAGGTTCAGATCTGCTGGCTATCATCTCTTACTTCTGGTCCTTTAATGTGCTCCACTTAAAAATCTTAGCAAACCCTTCCCACACTTCTTTGGAAGTCAGGCAGTCCCTCAAAAAGTGCTCAAAAGTTTTTTTATTCTCCTTGTCCATCTCGTACATCTGAGTGTTTGGTTACTGCCATCCAAGGGTTTTTCCCATAAATGTTTGGGACTCAGTGGCCTATTCTGCGTCTAGCATTCGCTCCCTTGTTTTACCAAACCCACACTGGAACAGAAAAAGATGCAGCTCAAAACCACATTCAAATGCCCCAGGCCAATGCCATACTGACTGCAGAGTCACCCCTGAACAAGCAGCCATAGATCTATGCAGACAGTACCATAAAACTGAGAGATCAAATGAAGTTAAACTGGTATGTAGTGTGGAAGCTACCATAAAATCTGACAATCAAAGTGAAAGTGGCGTGCAATGTAGAAGGGAATTTCTGTTCCAACATGGGTTTGGTAAAACAGCAGAGTGAATGCTAGAGGCAGAATGGGCCAGTGAAACATTCTCCACCTCTTCTCCCATAAACTAAATGGCACTCTTTTGTCTGTCAACAATTCTTTTTTTTTCTTCTTTTCCCATTCCTCCTCACTTAAATGAGTCATTATAGTATCTTTTTCTCTTTATTTTTGTATGTATGTTATCTTCCTTTCCTCTAACAGTGACCTATAAAGTTTCAGTGCCTTTCCTTTTCCTCCTTCTCTTAAACGCTCTTTAACTGCACAAGATTCCATTTTCCATCTATTGGCTAACTTAGCCATCTCATGCAGGAAACTAGGAAGTTTTGAGGTCAATCTTACCAAACTATCTCCTTCCACCCACCACCACTCAGCCCAGTATGTATTTTTCCAAGAGTAATAGAAAATGAACCATGTCTTCTTTTTTCTTTCATCTTTGTCATCTGTTGGGCTCACAAAGTTTGCAGCAATAAACCTACACAAAAAAGAGGAGTTCTATTTCCCACATTCCCAGGACCCCATGCTGTCTTTTGGAGTAAATTGCTGCTCTATCTACTGGGAAATTCCTTGTTCCCAAAATAAATTTCCTGATTTTAGCATTTGCCTCTTGCATCATCCGGACTCACCCCATAAGAAGAAGAAGAGATTGGATTTATACCCCGCCCTTCACTACCCAAAGGTGTCTCAGAGGGGCTTACAAACTCCTTTCCCTTCCCCTCCCCACAACAGACACCCTTGAGGTAGGTGGGGCTGAGAGAGCTCTGACAGAAACTGCTCTTTTTCAAGAACAGCTCTGTAACGATTTCATGTTTATTTGTGTGTGTCTTTAAAAGTTTGGTTTACATTGCTGTGTGAAAGTCTAGTGTAGTTGAAACAGGCAAGTGGTGTGATTGGTGAGTGACAGAGAGGGGGAGGGGTTTTGGAATGGAGGCTGTGTGGATGATTGGAATGTCTATCAGGGGTGACTGTTGGGTATATGACAGTTGATGCAGACAGTGGAAGTTAGTTAAGCAGTTTTGTCCTGAGGTCTCTGTGAGAGAGGTTTTCCTGTGTGGAATATAAGAGTAAAAGTCTCTGTGTTAAGCAGACGGTTAAGTTCTGTGTAAGAGAGGAGAGACCCATCCCTGTGTAGGACGAGTTAGTTCATTATATGAAAGAGTGTTACTAAGTATATGCATAAATCCCTGAGAGATAGCTGAAAGTGCTGTGCCTTGACAGTGTGAGAGACTTCTTACTTTGTTCTTCAAATAAATCCTTTTTATTTAAGTTTACCCCAGAAGCCTGATCCATTTTTCCTCAGGAAACACATAGTTCCTCGAAAGCCCAGACTCTGGGTCACAATACCAAAACCAGACAAAGAAAGTATAAAGGTTTGGAAAGCCTAAAATTTCCTGGTGGCAGCCAGATTACCCAAAGTAAAATAAAACATATGAACACTTTTAAAGCAAACCCAGACCTCCTAAGAGAAGAGGTCGTCACAAGCTCTTATCAGAGCTACGGCTTGCCCAAGGTCATCCAGCCAGGTGCAAGTGGAGGAGTGGGGAATCAAACCCGATTGTCCCAGATTAGAGTCCGCGCACTTAACCACTACACCAAACTGGCTCTCTGATACCTAAAATCTTCACAGCTTGCTGCAAGTCTTCATCCTCCATTCTCCAACCTCATTGTCCCTTCCTTGAGGCTTCTAATCTCCATTCCCCTCATTCTTCTAATAAGATTAACAATTTTTGATTTCTTCTCATTAATCTTTGCTCCCAGACTTTTTGAATACTTCTCTAGTTCCTCTTTGATCTTCTCTATTTCTCTCTCTGATCTTGCTAAAAGGTGTACATCATCTGTATGACTGATGTATTTAATATCTTTTCCAGGGCCTAAATTTTCTATTTGGAATCCTCTGATGTTCTGATTTCCCTCTATTCTCATTAAGAGTGGATCCAAGCTTAAAACACAGAGCAATGGACTCAGTGGGACACGCCTGTCTCAAACTGCCTTCTAATGGGATTTTTTGACCCTCCCATCCTTCCTCCTGAGGTATGGCTATGGCCCAGTTTGGGCTTGCTCAGTCTTCCCTTCACACTTCTAGTGTCATGAGCTCTGTTATTTCCTAGCCATA
The DNA here is from genome assembly GCF_001447785.1 of Gekko japonicus. Classification (NCBI taxonomy): domain Eukaryota; kingdom Metazoa; phylum Chordata; class Lepidosauria; order Squamata; family Gekkonidae; genus Gekko; species Gekko japonicus. The sequence continues at coordinate 272,120 of NW_015161992.1, read as the reverse complement.
GCTAGGAGGATAAGTGCAGACTAGTTTCCTACTTCAAATCCACTGACAGCTGATGAATTGGCATGAACGCAGCTCCTCAAGAGAACGGAGATCACACAAGCCCGCCTAAGGCTTCTTCCACCCTTTTTTATGTTGTGCCAAATCATGACTTGCTGCCTGCCCTAAGCTTGAATGCATGCCATCGCCTTGGCCAGAAATGCTCCTGAACTCACACGCTACCCACAGCTCAGCCCAAACGGTGCCTCTGTTTCTAAAGCTGTGACTTCTCCCCCAGTTTAGACCGAAAACATCATGAGTCATGTTAACAAGACTGTATCTAGGATTCATGAAATCTTAAGGGGGAAAACCCTTCCTTGCACCTCCAGCAACTTCTTCTTGCACACTTAGTCAATCCTGAAGTAGAGTTCCCCAGGGTGAGATGAGGAAACTGTATAGGGATAGCTGGCTGTGCTATCCCCACCCCTCTGCACCTGGCTCCCAGGGAGCCTGGAAGGGAGGCAGGTTCTTGCCCAGGCCTGTTGGAAGGGTGTGCATTCCAACCAAACAATTAACTTAGTTTGATGCTCTGAACATAATTAAAGAAATGTTAGTTGAACAGCTCTATTGTTCAACAACATCTATATCTCATACCTGGTCTTGAGCCACACTCAGAACCAAGTCAAAGATCACTGTGACCACCTTTTCCAGTGCACAGTAATTTATCATGTCTAGGAATTTCATTTCTACAGCAAGACTTGAACATATGTTTGTCCAGATAATGTGAAGGAAGTTGAAGTCACCCAGTATCACAACATTATCTCCTTTAGTCACCTCCTTATTTCCCTCTCCATCATGAGATCAGCTTGCAAAAGAGGGAAACAATAATTACTAAGAATCTGAAACCTGCTCATCATTATGGCAACAAAGCTTGTATGTTTGGAGAGGGGCTGTGGCTCAGTAGAAGAGCCACTGCTTTGCATGCAGAAGGTCCTGGGATCAATCCTCAGCATCTCCAGTTAAAAGGTGATGTGAAAAGACCTCTGCCTGAGACCCTCAAGAACTGCTGCCAGTCTGATTAGACAGTACTGACTTTGATGGACTGATTCAGTATAAGGCAGCTTCATGCATTTTTTATTTACATTGCATTTATATACCGCCCATGACCCCTAATGGGCCTCAGAGTGGTGTACAATGTACTGCTACTGGTCTAGTAGCAGTAGTTAACCTAGCTAGGGCCACAGGTTTCTAGGGGGGGGGGACTTCCCTACCGACACCCTTGTTGGCAGCGTTCTCTCGTCAGTCTCCCAGCGGGCTGCGGTGTCTGCTGGAGTCTCCGGCCGGCCGACACCTCCTCAGGCGGCTTGATGTTTCCCTTCATGTGCGATCGCCCTCCGGCTGCAGCTTCCGGCTTGTGTCCTTTCCGGCTCCTGCCGTCCTGCGCCGTCCTGCGCTCGCACCACCGTAGCTCCGCCCTTCTGTGTGTTCATATTTCAGACTCTTGAAAGTTGCTGAGTGCTTCTGTGTACATGAACTCATGAAGCTGCCTTATACTGAATCAGTCCATCAAGGTCAGCATTATCTGATCAGACTGGCATCAACTCTCCAGGGTCTCAAGCAGGGGTCTTTCACATCAGCTCTTACCTGGTCTTTTTAACTAGAGATGCCAAGGATTGAATTCTGGACCTTCTACATGCATAGCAGATGTTCTATGATCGATCCACATAGCCTCCTCCCCTAATACCTAGTACATCTGTATCCTCAGCTTCTCTGAGAAGGTTAAGACGCTGAAGCTGCAGACCAGAAGGTCTGTAGCTTGGTAGTTTGAGACCCTAGTGCCACATGATGGAGTGAGCTCCCATCTCTGGCCCCAGCTCTTGCCAACCTAGCAGTTCGAAACCAAAAAATTGCAAGTAGATAAATAGGTACTGCTTTGGTGGGAAAGTAACAGCGTTCCGTGCACCTCGGTGTTTAGTCATGCCGGCCACATGACCACGGAAATCTCTTCAAACAGCACTGGCTCTTCGGCTTGGAAACAGAGATGAGCACCATCCCCTAGAGTTGGATTTGACTAGCTTTCGAGCAAGGGAAACCTTTACCTTTACTTTAAGAATGCCCCACCCATGGGATCCTTTCCCTGGTAACTTCCCAACTGATCTCTCAAGGTGGGACAGAGTAGAGGACTTGGAGAAGGCTCTCCAAAGTGGACCAAAGGAAAGGAGCACTCTCACAGGGGATATGGGAGAAACTGGTGGTGGTGGTGATGACACGACTAAAATGGAGCCAAACCAGCTCCCCCTCCCAGCTGGCCCCAGCTTGAGAATTCAGCCTGCTGCTTTGTGTGGAGAAACCCAACATGATGGTTTCCATTTCTCAGTCATGCTAGAATGTGAGGTAAATGGGGAACAGCATTGCAAACTGGCACCTGCTTGAAATCTTGGCCATATTCAGCAAGGACTGGGGGGGGGGGATTATCCACTGGGAGTTCAATTCCAATTACAACTGAGAGAGGGGGGGGAATTAATATATTTGATCTGGGACTGCTGTTTGCTGAAGCAGATATGACCACTAGTGTTATTAGATGGAGACCTAGCGGAGCCAGAAAGAGGAGACTAATAAGTAAAAACTTCACCCAAAACCTCTGATAAGGAGGGCAAAGGAATTCAGCTGTGTGCGGCAGGGATCACCCAGAGAGTTTAAGGTATCTGGAGCTGGTTCCCGCCACTGCCCACAACAATTCATTGAGCCTGTTCCAGACTGAATGCACATCAATGTACACACAATTCAAGCATCACTTAAGCCTCAAATGAACATCTACTTTGTTTCATACACCATGATGCTAGTCCTTCGTCCATCAAGGCTGGAAATCTGAGGGCTGGCTATCACCCCTCAAAAGGGCTTTATCCCAGGGTCCACCAGTTGCTGATCACTACAATAAATCAAAAGACCTGGTAGTACAGCCGTTACACGTAAATATTGGACACAAACATGTCACATCACCTGTGCAGATATTTTTTTTTTTAAAAAAGAGAATGCTCAGAGAGCCATAAGAATATTACAGTTCTGAACAACACTGCTCAGGGCTGCAGGGTTGCCATTGCTTTGCTGGTTGTATATGGGGCAAGGCTTTAAAACAATAGATATAAGGCTCACATGTGCTTGGGTTTTTTTTTAAAAAAACCATCCTGCAGAGACATGCAGAGAATTTAAATGCCTACAAGAATGTTGAACATGCACTAAGAGTTTCTATACAGAAACCATGTTGTTATGTTGTGCTTCTGCTGACTTGGCACGATTGCAGCCAAGGAAATGGCCTTGGGGCTTTTTAAATTCCCTCCTATGAAAGTGCCAATACCACGTATGCCCACACCTACAGGCACTGGAGTGGGGCCTGGAGGTGTTACTGCAGAATACTCTTTTCAGAGAATCTGTCATCTTTGCAGAGTTTATTTGGAAATGATGAAATCCACAAAGAATGTAGAAATTGGCACTCAATCAATCAGCCACTCTGGACGTTCAAAGAAAGCAACTAGAGAAGGAGCAGGAGTGACTTGCGTTCCCTCTCATCACCACACTTCTGGGTCTCCAGTTTGGTTCTTTCTCCCACCCTGTAGCTTTGTGAGTGCTTTCCTGTCCCTAAACACCCATTACTGCTAACATTTCATGCATTCTTCTCCACCCTTACCTAGTTCTTGCTACAAAGATCTCAGAGGACCTCAAAATTCAGGTTTTGCTGTCAGAAAAGTTATTTAGAACCAATGATTATTTTACAGAACCAAATGCTTAACAGAATCTCAGTATTCACAATGGAGAGTATTTTTAATGGTTAACATAAAGTAATCCTAACCAAGACTGTGAAGTAACATACAACATGAACATATAAGAACAGCCCTGCTGGATCAGAACAATGGTACATCTAGTCCCAGCATCCTGCTTAATATAGTGGCCAACTAATTCAGTTCTAGAAGGTAGTGCTGGGGGATTCCATTGGCCTGTTGGGTCCTGCAGGGTTCTATCTTATCACCCATGCTATCTATATGTAGACATTGGGAGAGGTCATCAGGAGGTATGGGCTGTGTTGTCACCAATATGCAGGTGGTACCAATCTGTCTGCCTTTTCCACCTCATTCTAAGGATGCTACTGATGTTCTGAATCAGTGCTTGGAGTCAGTACTGGACTGGATGAGGGTGAACAAGCTGAAACTTAATCCTGACAAAACAGAGGTTATCTGAGTTAGTAGAAAGGCAGACCAGGGACTTGCAATCTCTCCTGTCTTGGATGGGGTTGTACTTCCCTTGACAAGCCAGGTCACAGCTTGGAAGTGCTGTTTGACACAGCAGTTACCCTAGAAAACCAGGTGGCTGCAGTGGTCTGAAGTGCTTCTGCCCAGCTTCAGATGGTGCATCTGTTCCTGGATCAAGGCAATCTAGCCACAGTGTTCCATGACTTAGTTACATCTAGACTAGACTACTCCCATGCACTCTACTTGGGCGACCCTTGAAGAGTGGTTGGAAATTGCAGCTAGTGCACAATGCTGCAGCTAGACTGCTGGTCAGGGCTAACTATCAGGAACACATGACCCCAATACTACAGCAAATACACAGGCTACCGATCCATTCCTGAGACCAATTCGAGGTGCTGGTTTTGTCCTTTAAAGCCCTACATCTGAAGAACTGTCTTCTCCCATACATTCCTGCCCAGGAATTAAGACCATAGGGACAGGCTCTCCTGACTGTCCCACCAATCGAAGAAGCTCATCTGGTGGGCACATGAGAGAGGGCTTTTTTGGTTACAGCCCCACAATTATGGAACAGCCTCCCTAGGGAGGTCCGCCTGGCCTGCTTACTTTCAGTTTCAGGAGGCAGTTGAAGACAGTTTATGAAGGACAGCATTTGAGTCATTTAGTTTTTATCTATTGGCAGTCCTAATTGAGATAGCCCCAAGTCTACTGTTTTCTTTTATAATCTATATTGTAAACTGCCTTGCATACTGCCAGGTAAAAAGGCAGCCAATAAATGTTTTAAATAAATAGTAGTCCCAAAAGGCCAACAGGTATGGCAAAGAGGCCCTGATGAGGCCTCCCAGCACTGGTAATCAGAAGTTTCCTTCCTCTGGATGTGGAGGCTCTCTTTAGTCATCAGGGCTATGGACCTGTCCTCCAGGAAACTACCCTAACTGTAATTTAACCCGTCTGATCCTACCTCACAATATAAAAGCCACCCTTGCCCTTAACCCTGACAAAAAGCAATAAATGATCTTCACTGCCCTTTAGAAAGTAGTGCACTTACTCCACAAGAGGCCCACTGCTGCTTTTATCAGTAGTTCCGTAGAAAGATCCATAGGCCTGCCTCAAGCATGCAGAGAAGCTGGGTGTGGAGGCTATAAATAGACTGGTGCCCAAGAGACCAGAAGAAGTGTGGGCTTGGGCTTGGACAAAATTGGGCAACGAGCACGCAGGACCAGCTGCCAATGGACATTAAATGCTCAATGCAAAACCAGCCCGTGTGGCACATCTGAGATACAGATGTGAAAGAAAGCTGCCAAGCACTCAACCCAGGAAATTCACAACAAGGCAAGAACATCTTGCCCTGAAGAACGGTAAATTGCATTTGCAGCTGAGTCAATGCAAGCCTACTAAAACTTTTGCTAGGAGAGGAGCCAAATGCAGACAAGCCTGCTTGCAAGTCTCCCCCCCCCCCAGTATTTATTGGTTTTAATTTCAACAACATAAAACATATGGATTCTTCATAGAATACATTTATAGGCTGCTCTAGCCAAACCATAATTCAGCCAACACATTTCAATGATTTAATACATCTATACTTTTTTCTCCAGCCATTTATAAAATTTTGACCAGATATTCTTGAAAGCATCTTCCTCTCTCCCTTGTAGCCTCATTGTCAAATTGTCCAATTCCACTATTTCTGTAAATTTAGCTACAAGGTCCTTCATTGATGGAATAGCTTCCTGTTTCCAGTGTTTTGCCAGGATCATTCTTGCTGCAGTAAACAAGTGGCTAATCAGATGTTCATCTACTTTTTCTAAATTGTCAGGGATTATGTTTAATACAAATATCTCTGGGGCAAATGGAATTGGACTGTTAATTATTTGTACCATAGTACTATGCAATTCTATCCAAAAACTTTGAATTCTAGTACACGTCCACCAGGCATGAAAATAAGTACCTTTTTCGGTTTTACATTTCCAGCATTTCTCCGATAGGTTAGAGTAACATCTTGCTAACATTGCTGGAGTGAGGTGCCATCGGTGGAACATTTTGAAAAGATTTTCCTTCATAGAAGTTGCTTTCATTCTTTTCATATTCTGCCATGTTTTCTCCCATTTAACCCATTCAATATTGTAACCTATATTTCTGGCCCAACTTATCATTGAAGATTTAACTTCCTCATCGTGCATTTTTTCATCTAATAAGAAATTATAAAATTTTTGAATTGAGTTTTTCTTCAGTCCCCATTAATACCTTGTCAAATTGTGAGTGATCGCTGTTGAATCCTATTTGTTTATCCTTCGCCCACCTGGACTCAAGCTGGTTTCTCTCCCACCATGTTAGTACAGTACCTTGAGCTTCTAATACATTCTGCATTTTTAATTTTCCATTTTTATCTAGTAGATCTCCATAGGTGGCGTATCTGGGTTTTGTCATCAAATTTGGATTTGAAAAAGCTTCAAGCGGGGCCACCCATACTGGGGTTCTAATATAGACTAATTTTTTAATCTCATTCCAAGTTTTTAGTAAGGCTTTTCTCAACCTATGATTGTTAAAGTAGGTGTGTGAATTTTGTTTGGCATACCAGAGAAAAGCGTGCCATCCTACAGCCAGGCCGTGTCCCTCCAACTTCAAACTTCTTAAATCATTTAATTTAACCCAATCACGGATCCATAGCAAGGATGCTGCCTGAAAATATAAGCACCAATCCGGTAGCGCTAAGCCTCCTTTTTCAGTTTTTTCCTGGAGAAGCTTAAGTTTAATTCGGGTTTTTTTGTTTTGCCAGATAAAATCTCTTACTATTTTTTGTAGTTTTCTTATAAAAGTCAAATTGGTGAGAATTGGTATGTTCTGGAGCAAAAAGAGCACCCTTGGCAGAACATTCATTTTTATCACCGCCACTCTACCCATCAGTGATATTTGCAACTGTCCCCATTTAATCAGATCGCTCTTAATTTGCATCAAAAGTTTATCGTAGTTATCTTGGTATAGTGAACTTAGCCTATTTGCAAGTCATTTGGGCCACTTTGGGCCACTATACATGTAAAGCTTTTTTTCTTGTACACAGAAACTCTTATCTGCACACAAGGGCAGTGTTATGCCACGTTTTTTGCATGCAGAAGGCTCAGAATAAGGACGAATCTACATATGCACTTTAGAATCAGTTTGGTGCCGTTGTTATCCCATGTGGTTTAGAACTGCTGCGCCTCTACTTTCAAGTTAGCATTAGGGGAGCTGTCCACTTTGTCTTTTTTTCAGTTATCTAATCACAATCTATTGTTCATCACTAGACGGCCCCTGGGGGTTACTGGAGTGTTCTGGGACTGGAATGAGAGGCCCCACAGTGGAATGGTAGCCCCTGGGGTTAGCAGGAGTATTCTGGGACTGGAATAACCAGCTCCAGAGTGGAATGATAGCCCAAGGGTAGGAGATGTGTCCTGGGACTGTAATGATAGGCCTGGCATTCCAGTTCCAGGACACTCCTCTTACTCCAAGGGGATGTCATTCCACCATTGGGCCTGTCATTCCACTCCCAAAACACAACTGCTACCCAGAGGGGCTGTCATTCCACTCTGGGGCCCGTTATTCCAGTCCCAGAACACTGCTGCTACCCCCAGGGGCTGTCATTCCACTCTGGGGCCAGACATTCCAGTCCCAGAACACATCTGCTACCCCCAGGGACTGTCATTCCACTCCGTGATCTCTCATCCTAGTCAAAGAACACTCCTGCTACCCACAGGGACTGTCATTCTACTCCATGGTCTCTCATTCCAGTTCCAGAACACTCCTGCTACCCCCAGGGGCTGTCATTCCACTCTGGGGCCTGTCATTCCAGTCCCAGAACACTCCTGTTACCCCCCTGGGCTGTCATTCCACTCTGTGGTCTCTTATTCCAGTTCCAGAAAACTCCTGCTATACCCAGTGTCTGTCATTCCACTCTGGAGCCTGTCATTCCATTCCCAGAACACTTCTGTTACTCTTAGAGTCTGTCATTCTTACCCCTGTGAACTTAAAAAATGAGAAACACCATGACTACAAGGCAGGAATTGCAACTTTTTGAGCCAAATTTTTCTTACTCGAAAAAGCTACTGACTGTGCATTGCCCAGTCATATTCAGTAATTATAAATTTAATAAACAGATAAATTTCAAATAAATTTTTTGAGGACTGGTACATAGCAATGCCCTGATTTATAGGGCAGGAATTTACCCACTGAGCTAAACATAAGGTATTGTGTTTTATTGCTGAGTGTGCCTCCTACAGCTCGAAGTAAATCCCCCCTGGTGAACTTAAAAATGTCCCATAAAGCAGGGGGTCAAGAAAATAAATGGTTTGAAAGTGGATAGATAAGTTTTGGAAGATAAGATTTGAGGGCTGGTACATAGCTATGAGGAAATAGAGCCAAGCGGGAATAAAATTAGAAACACCATTTCTGGATTTAAACATTTTGAGATAAATGCAAGCTCTTCCTGCACCAGTAGGGAACTTAAAAACGTTCAGTTGGTCTGTAAAAGGGGTCAAGAAATAAAAGGTTCAAAACAAGATAAAAATTTTAAAAATTATTTTGGGGGCTAGCTACTAAGAAGAGAAAAGAGTACTGTTGGAATCGAACCATGAGGTTTTTTTTGTGTGCAACCTGTTGGAATTATTTAAGAATTAGTGGAGCAATGGCTCAAAAATGTCTGCATTAGGTTGACAGTGCAACAAAACCAGAAAGGGGGGTTAGAGCACCAAAGAACAGCATTCATTTAAACCCATGCGGAGTAGCTATGACAATGGAGTCACTACCAGAGGGCGGGAAACATATGCAGACACTGATTTTTATACTGGCGCACTGCCAGTATGAAACCGGATGCAAATGTAGACAGTTTGTTGAGGGACGGGAGCGAAAATGTCAGGAAACCGGCAAGAAACACACATGTGGATTCGACCTAAAATCCCTGGCAGTTCCAGCAGTGGGGAGGGGGGAGTGTCAGCAAGCTGCCTAGTGTTTTCATGTTTTCCCTTTCATGCGAATTCCTCTTCTTGCGCTTAATTGCCTTGCTGCCGCAACGCGTATCTTTCAAGGCCACTGGAGGGGTTGCTGGAGAAGTTGCTTTGGCTTTCCCTAGAAGAGGGGAGGGTGAAATTCATCTCACCCCGATGCGACAGCCACAGTTGGGACGCTAAGTGGGGGGGAAACCCCTCTCGAGGTCCCTGGAGCACTCCTAGCCCAAGAGGAGTTGCTTTCTCTTCCCCCCGAGTATCAGGACTTAGCCAAAGTGTTCGGGGAAGAGGAGGCGGATGAATTGCCCCCACATAAACACTGATTGCAGCATCAAATTAGTGCCTGGGGCTAAGCTGCCGAAAGGAAAGATCTATGCAATGCGGCCGGCTGAGAAAGAGGAACTAAGGAAGTTTATCGACAAAAACCTGGTGCGAGGTTTCATTCGGCCGGCTTCCTCTCCCTTCGCGGCACCCGTCCTCTTCCGGAAGAAAAAGGATGGGGGTTTGAGGCTCTGCATGGATTACCGGGGTTTGAATGCAGTGTCCTCCACCAATGCATACCCTATGCCGTTGATTAAAGATTTAGCAGAAGCGGCTAAAGGGAAAATATGTTCTAAACTGGACTTAAGGGATGCAATTTTTTTGTGCGCATAAAAAAAGGTGACAAGCCGAAAACCACTTTTAACACTCCCCTGGGGCAATTTGAGTACTTGGTGATGCCTTTCAGACTTCAGGGGGCCCTGGGGGTCTTCATGAACTTGATAAACTAAGTATTACACAAGCATTTGTTTAAAGGGGTGCTCGTGTACCTGGATGATATCCTTTTGTATTCCCCTGATCTCCCCTCACATGTGAAATTGGTGAGTAAGCACGTTGCACGAGCACAAACTGTTTGCAAAATTGTCCAAGTGTGAATTTCACAAGACGCACATTGACTTTTTGGGCTACCACATTTCCAACGAAGGGTTGGAGATGGACCCGAGGAAGGTCCGAGATGTCTTGGGGTGGGAAGCCCCTCGAACTAGGCGCCAATTACAATCCTTCCTCGAGTTCGCGAACTTTTATCGCTCCTTTTTACCCAACTTTGCCCAAATCAGCCTTCCCCTCACGGACCTTCTGAAAACGAAGGGAAAAGGCCCGGAGGCTACTAGACCGGGCGCCCCGCTCCCCTGGTCTTCTGAGTGCCAGGAAGCGTTCATGCGCTTGAAAGCCCTCTTTACTTCAGAGCCAGTGTTGGCTCACCCCGACGAGTCAAAAAAGTTCATTGTACAAACTGATGTGTTGGATGTGGTCATGGGAGGGGCCATCCTGCAAGAAGGGGAGGACAGGATGCTACATCCTCTGGCCTATGTGTCTAAAAAGTTCAATGACTCTGAATGGAATTGGTCTGTGTGGGAGATGGAGGCGGGGGCAATAAAACTGGCACTGTCTACCTGGAGGCATTGGTTGGGAGGGGCTAGGGTCCCCTTTGAGGTATGGACAGATCACAAAACTTGGAGACTCTCAAAACGCCTCGCTGCTTGAATGTCAAGCAATTGCGCTGAGCAGATTTCTTCTCTAAGTTTCAGTTCACCCTACACCATTTCCCGGGCTCGGCGAACTTGTTAGCTGACGCCCTCTCGCGCCTCCCCCAACATGATAGCCAGTGGGATGTCATCCTGGATTCCGTATTCACGCCTGCCCAACTGGGGGGGCGGTGACAACTCGCAACCAGGTGGCCAACCTCCCCTCCCCTCGGCTAGAGTTGAACTCCACCCCACCGGCACCAACATGGGCTGACCAGTTCAACTCCGCCTTCTCGGAGGCAGACAAGGAACTATTGAAGGGGGTGGGGGATTGTACACAGGGAGAAAATGGCTGTTGGTATCGGGACCATAAACTGTATGTGCCACAATCACTCATGGGGGAGGTGATGCAATCTGTTCACGGCTCAAAACTGGCGGGTCATTCTGGCTTTGTGAAGTCCCTGCAGCTGCTACAGAGACAATTCTGGTGGCCGCACATGTGCAAGGATTTATCTTCGTTCGTTCAATCCTGTCAAGTGTGTGCTATGAGCAAGCCTCGCCCTGGAAAAGTTCCAGGACTTTTAAAGCCCCTACCCACCCCTACTCGACCATGGGAGGTCATCTCGATTGATTTTATCACCGATATGCCACCCAGTAAATTGATGACTGTAATCTGGGTGGTGGTAGACCTGTTTTCGAAGCAAGCGCACTTCATCCCTTTTGCCTCCCTGCCCACGGCCAAAGCCCTTGCCAAAGCCTTCCTAGTTCACGTGGTGCGCCTCCAAATATTGCCAGCCAAAATTATCTCCGACAGAGGAACACAATTCATTTCCAAATTTTGGGGGTGAATTAATGAAGCTTATGGGGGTGGAAAGGGGGCTGAACAGTGCTTACCACCCTGAGACTGACGGGCAAATGGAAAGGGTTAATCAAACCTTGGAGGAGTATCTGCGTTGCTTTACCAACTACCAACAAGATGATTGGAATGATTTATTACCTCTTGCTGAATATTGTTACAATAACACTTGCCACACATCGACGGGAATGTCCCCGTTTAAAGCTCTCTATGGATATGACAGCCCACCAGTCCCCTTTCTGGAGGGGGACAACGACTTGGGGCCTGGGGAGGCTGGCTTGTGGTGCAAGAAATTGAGGGAATCCTGGCCCCTCTTGTGAAAAACGTTAAATGCGGCCAAGGACGCTTACAAGACACAGGCTGACAAGAGAAGGGTGGAGGGTTGGGCTCTGCAGCCCGGAGACTATGTTTACGTGTCCACAAAAAATATTAAAATGTTGCGTCCGAGTAGGAAATTGGGGTGGAAGTTCATTAGGCCGTTTAAGGTACGGAAAGTGATCAATGAGGTTGCAGTTGATGTTGAATTGCCTAAGAATCTGAGGTCTTTGCACTCTGTATTTCATTTCAGCCTCCTGAAAAAAGACACTGGGTCCTGTCCTTGGCGTGAGGACCAGGCGGTTCCACCGCCTCTTTTAATCGAAGGAGAAGAACATTATGAGATTTCTAAGATTTTGGATTAAAAATGCAAACATGGGAAACTGTTTTATTTGGTGGAATGGAAAGACTTTGGACCCCAGAACCTCGAATGGGTGGAAGTAGGGGATATTCGGGCCCCTCAGTTGATCCGCAGATTCCACCGGGAGTTCCTGGAGAAACCGGGAGATCTCCCGGATTGACCAGGAAATATCTGGATTTGGGGGGGGGGGAGCTGGTTTTCGAGGGGGCAATATGTCAGCAAGCTGCCAAGTGTTTTTCTGTTTTCCCTTTCATGCGAATCCCTCTTCTTGCGCTTAATTGCCTTGCTGCCGCAACGCGTATCTTTCAAGGCCGCTGGAGGAGTTGCTGGATGTCACGGCAGGACCCGGGGGCGTGACGTGTAAGCCAAAGTCCAGGAACAGTCCGAGGTCAAGCTGAGAAAATCAGGTAGCAAGGTTCAAGCAGGTTTAAATCACAGTCCAGAAGCAAGGTCAGACATACCAAGGTTTCAAGTCCATAAATCACAATGATGCCAGAGGAGTCAGAGATGTACGAAGGTCAACGAAGCCGAGGGTCAAGAGC
>NW_015161992.1:245869-254641 GCF_001447785.1 Gekko japonicus | reverse complement strand
GGCCAACCAGTTCCTCTGGAGGGCCAACAACAGGGCATAGAATATTAAAACCATTAGAAGAGCCCTGCTGGATCAGACCAGTGAGGGTCCATCCAGTCCAGCACCCTGTCTCACACAGCGGCCAACCAGTTCCTCTGGAGGGCCAACAACAGGGCATAGAATATTAAAACCATTAGAAGAGCCCTGCTGGATCAGACCAGTGAGGGTCCATCCAGTCCAGCACCCTGTCTCACACAGCGGCCAACCAGTTCCTCTGGAGGGCCAACAACAGGGCATAGAATATTAAAACCATCAGAAGAGTCCTGCTGGATGTCACGGCAGGACCAGGGGGTGTGACGTAAGTAAGCCAAAGTCCAGGAACAGTCCGAGGTCAAGCCGAGAAAATCAGGTAGCAAGGTTCAAGCAGGTTTAAATCACAGTCCAGAAGCAAGGTCAGACATACCAAGGTTTCAAGTCCATAAATCACAATGATGCCAGAGGAGTCAGAGATGTACGAAGGTCAACGAAGCCGAGGGTCAAGAGCCGAGGATCAAGCCGATAAGAAGTCCACAAGGTCTGGAGCAGAGATGCAAGGATTCAGGTCCTGACAACAACAGTTGCCAGCACAAATGACTGCTGGCAACAGGCTTGCTTATATACAGTGCTAGCTAATCAACTCATTAGCTAGCCGGGAGCAAGGTCAGGATCCTGTCAATAGTCAGGGCTGAGAGATCTTCTGGCACGCATGCGTGCATTCTGCCTTCGCTCTCTCAGCTGCTGTCTCCTTACATTCCTGAGCCTGGTTACAGGTGGGGGCGAGTCTGATGAACTACTGGGCTGCAGCAGAGACTGATCCCTTGCAGGTGTTCCCTGAGAGGCTTGATCCTCCTCACCACTTAGGTAGCTTTCAGCTACAGGATCCAGTCTTTGCCTTTCTGCTGCAGTACTGTCCTCAGGAGCCTGTAAGTCCACAGGCTCCTGGCTGGCAGGTGCCTCCTCAGGGGCATCAGCAAGGGCAGGCATGACACTGGAGAAGTTGCTTTGGCTTTCCCTAGAATGAGTCGTGGGAAACTTTACCTGTTATGTTTATTATAACCGTTTGTTCTCAGGCCTGATGCCGCGCGCAGGAACTCCCGTAATTGGGTCTTGCTGATTTGAATGTACTATAACCTGTCATGCTCTTAGTTTGCTCGTCATTCCTAACAGTGTTCCTGTTCATGCATCTATAGCTTCAATAAAAGTAAAACCTTCCTGCAAGTGTGTACTTCATTGTTGCTGTGGGTCCTGACAGGGAGGAATTCAATCTGCAGGTCTAAGAAAGACCCTTACCTGAAAGACTGAGGAGTGGCTGCCAGAGCCAACAATCTGGTCCCGATAATATCGCTATTGCTATTCAGATAATAGTTAATAAATTGATAATTCTGATCAGGGCTCTTTTTGTAGCAGGTACTCATTTGCATATTAAGCAACACACCCCTAATGTAGCCAATCCTCCAAGAACTTACAGTAACCCCTGTAAGAAGAGCTCTGTAAGCTCTTGGAGGATTGGCTACATTAGGGGGTGTGGCCTAATATGCAAAGAAGTCCCTGCTACAAAAAGAGCCCTGATCAGAATTATTCTGATTAACATGTATCTCCCTCCTTGAACTACATAAGGAGAATTAGATGACCAATGGGATTTAGTAGGATGAAATCACCCTGGTGATTTCAATGGAAGGATTGGTAACAACAGTAGTGCCACCTGTAAATCTGGACTTTTAAAAAATGGCACAACAGGAGCAGCGTTTCCCACCATAGAAAGCAAAAGTGTTTAATTTTGGCCTGTTTGGTTCTGGCAAAAACAAAGAAGCCAGCAGCCCCATCTACAGCTGAGCAAGAGCCAACCTGTAAAGAATTCTGACACTTCCATCAGAAACTGATTTCAGCTGAGCAGACCTTGGGCCTATCTATGAGTTGCCAGATGAATGCTGGCAACTGTCAGCAAGCTGCCATGGAGTTCTGTGTAACTGTGTATGCTTCCTGCGTGAGCTAATCCACTCCCCCCCCCTAGAAGATTACCAGCTTTTACTTCTACTGTGCTCATTAGGTAAATGCCTTTCCCCGTTTGTTAGGGCTGCTTTGGAACTTAGATAATGCCCAAGGTCGACTGCTGGAGGATGGAAGGAGTTTTGTCTTTGCTTTGATTATAATAGGCTAGGGCTTGGGAAGCGAATTAGTGTTTATGTTTCAGACCGTTTGTTCCCAGAGGTTTTGGGCACCTGTTTCACCTGCTTTCCCGCACGCGGGAAAAGGACCCATTGGCCACGGCCTGGTTTGAATTTGGTTATTATCTTGTACCCAGAGGTAGTCTCCATTCTTAACAATCCTTGTGTACCTGTTTTCACCATCGCTTTAATAAATGCTACTTTGCTACAAACGTGGATTTATTTGAATGCCTGGGGAATCGGACAGCAACCAGCGGGGATCTTTGGGGAGCAAGGAGCTACACAGATATGTGAATTCTTAGAGTGTAGTGATGTTTTTCCTGGGTACAAACTGGAAGTGACAACATGACACTGTGACACATCGCTTTCCTCCCCCCACGGCCAGTGAAGGGGCCTGGTGGGGCGTGGAGCTTGCCTACAGCCCCTGGGAGGATGGCAACCCTAATCAAGGTCAGCATTGTCTAGTTTGATGGGCAGTGGCTCTCCAGGGTGGAAGTCTTTCCCATCACCTGATCCTTTTAACTGGAGGTGCCAGGAATTGAACCTGGGACCTTCTGTATGCAAAGTAGGTATTCTACCACTGACCCACAGAAGATGCATCACACAGGAGGGCATTTCTTTTCTTTGCACTCAAAATGCAACTCAAACAGGAACTCTACCTTGCCTGGCCAACTTGAGTTTTCAAACCCTCCAAGCTGCAGCTGCTCCACAGCAAAGCAGCATGCAGAAGGGACAAGTTGCAGGGGGAGGCTAGTAGGTCGGCAGAGGGTGCCTACCCTTTCCCCTGCTGTTTTCCTCCTGCAACTCTGTATTCCAATCCCTAGGTTTGCAACCATGTCTGGAACCTTAAAACATGTCCATTTACAGCTTTATTTTCATTGACTATCTCCCAAGCCTGTTCTCATGATGTCATTTGCCTCATTTACATTTGATGTGGTTTTTCCAATCACTCCAGTGTTGCTGGGGGGAACAAAAGCAGAAACACTGGGTTTTGCAGATACTTTCTCTTGCAGGGAACCTGCCATCTTCAGTCATGAGACTATGAGACATTTTGAAATCTGGACAATATTTTTCTTGGCACAAACCAACAACCTACTTTCATGCTCATTTAATAACAAGCCAACCTACAGCTCCTTCAAGCAGATTGTACCAGAGATAATGGTGTGTTGTTGTTGCAGAGGACTTATTTATTTATTATTTATTATTTCATTATATTTATACCCTGCCCTCCCCGCGAGCGGGCTCAGTGTGGCTTACAACAAGGCACAAAGTGCATACAATATATCTGCAGTGTGTTATCTGCAGTGTGTTTTCTTAGGAAGGGTTTATATGGTTTTAGAGTGGAGAAGACTCTTGAGAGTCCCTTGGACTGCAAGAAGATCAAATCAGTCAATCCTAAAAGAAATCAACCCTGACTGTTCCCTGGAAGGCCAGATAATGAAACTGAAGCTCAAATACTTTGGCCACCAACTGAGAAGGGAGCACTCCCTGGAGAAGACCCTGATGCTGGGAAAGATCGAAGGTCAAAGAAGACGGGGCCGGCAAAAGATGACATGGTTAGACAGTGTCATAGATGCAACGAACATGAAATTGAGCAAACGTCAGAGGACGGCGAAAGACAGGAAGGCCTGGCGTGATCTGGTCCATGGGGTCGCGAAGAGTCGGACTCGACTGTGCGACTGAACAACAACAACAACAAGAGTGGGTCAAGCATCTCTTCATAATAATACTTAGCATTCCACACCTCTCTGGAGTACTCAAGATATTCCAGTCACATCTGTTATTGCATTAACTCTAGACAGCAGACCAGTATTATTATTCCCACATTACAGATGATGGGGGCGCCATCTTGCCTAAAGTCACCCAATGACTTCATGGCAGAGGCAAATTTTGGAAGCCCCCTTCACCGCCACTTTCCTCCTTACTCGACTCTACTGCTCACCTCATTCTTCCTCATTTGTTGCATTGACCCTTCTCTTTCCTGTATAGTTTCCCTAGCACTGGCTTCTTCTATGTTATCACATTCAATTCAGGCATTGTCTCATTACCTGTAGGTGTCTTCCCAGTGCAATCCTAAGCAGTTATACCTTGCTAAATCCAGTGAAGTCAATGGGCTTAGAAGGGTGTGACTTTGCTTAGGATGGCACTGTCGTCTTGCTTCTTCCTTCCTGTCATCGCTGCTGTTTCCCTTCCTGCCCGTCTGCTTTACACTTTTGCCACCCATATTCTTTTTGAAATCCAGGATTTCTACCTCTCATCTCATACTTGGGGCCATTTTTCTTGTGCCTTTTAAAAGATTGTAAGCCAACAGGAAGGGAAGATCTATTTTTATTCTTTGTGAGGCATCAGATCTCTTTAGGAGATTAGTAAAATAATATACACACAAACATACATACTGGAGGAATTCCTAGATCATGGGGTAGTCTAATTATCCTCATTCATTCCTTTGCCACAACATCAGTATGAAAACTATGAATTCCAAGATGGAGGCCTACCTGCCACTTTGACTTCATTGGGTCGACAGGACCTGCAAGGCAAGATCTGAAATTCTTCAGCTTGGTTCATGGAATAATCTGTACTGGCCACCACAATTCTATCTCCAACCTTCCACGACCGCACGTCATCCGCTAATCCTAAAACGGTGCTGTTCACATTTGTGTCAATGGTTACAGTAAGCTTGGGTCTCACTAGGAAGCAAGGGAAAAAAGAGACAAGAGGGTATTTAACATGCTTGCCCAAAAACATTTCACTGAACCATACGTGTTTCGTATCAACAAAAGCCAGTAGTTGACTGGCCCAAAAGAAATTGGAGACAGCTCATGTTGGCAGGACTGTTTTGGGTTTTGTTTTTTGCAAAATCCAATAATCCAAATTAAAAAAAGGCTCCATTCATTATTTACTGGCAAGTGTATTTTTCCACTAACCCCTTAACTAAATTTAAAAGTAGCTCTTCGTGGCTTGGCTATACCGCACCCTCCTTGCCCTAGCATTTATGGTCGCTTGGAGCTGTTATTTACAGACATTGCAAAAGCAACATCCAACATAATGATGGTTTTTCATGCTAATTAATGCCCACCTTTTGCCTCTCAAAAAGAATGTTAGAAAGAATTGCACATGATCATTAGTTTGCTTAGATGAACAGCTGAAAAAAGAAAATTATTTCTTTCTGAAAACACCATTGCTTCCCCAACACTGGTGGCATGAAACATTGACCAAATACTTCCAGAGGAGTTAGCTGTGTTAGTCTGTTACTGCAAAATAATAAAAAGCCCAATAGCACCTTTAAGACTAAGAAACTTTATTGTAGCATAAGCTTTCGAGAAACACAGCTCTCTTCGTCAGATGCTACTGGGCTTTTTACTGTTTTGACCAAAAACTTGGCATACTGTCAATCCCTCATGTGTCCAGTCAACAATTTCAAAATGTATTTCTTGGCTACCCTTTGCTGACATCTTGTATCATTTGAACAGCAGCCTGGGATTTCTTGCATCCTTTTAAGGATCCTTAAATTTAAATTTACAAATGTTTTCTGATGGAAATTGCTGAGCATGTGACCATGTACAAACACATAGTTCCAAAAGTAATTGGATGAATTGGAGGGGGTGATTTCTACCATTTCCTCCCTCCCACTGTAGCACTCCACTGCCCCATGTGGTTCCTGAAGGTGCAATTACCCCCCAAAACAGGGGAGCTTAGTGGGCTGCAGAGAAAGGGGGAAAGTCCTGTTCCATTAACTCTGCAGTAGCTGAATACAACCAGTGCTGGATTTAGGCTACAAACACCTGCCTTCAAAACTCTTAACTAAGCCCACAGACCAACCAACAAATTATGGCAATTAAAACTGGGCACACTTTACTTTTACACAAAAATTGCTCAGAAGAGCAATTATCCTACTCACCCCTACTGTGTGAGTCTCTGGAAGCAGGCAAGTCCAGAACAAGGACTCCTCTAGAAAAGCAATGGGCAGCCTCCACTAAAGGTAAGTGATTCTAACTGCCTCTCTGCACTGGGAGCAAATGACTGCCCCAGTCACACCTGAGGCAGAGCCGGGGCAAAATTACCCATTCTTATTGGAGGATGATTGGGAAGAAGCAATGCCCAGCAATCACACAGAGTTGCACCCTCCTCTGTGGGTCATGCTTTGGGCCCTTTGAGCTATAAGGAATCTTTAATTATTTTATCCATTTATTTCTTGTTGGGCAACAGCAGTTCTCCTATGGAACACTAGCCCAGGCACACGGTTTTGAGAATTACTGTCCTCTGTCAAATCTATACTACCTTGAACAAAGCATGAAGGTGCTTCTTTGGAAGCACACCATGTTAAATTTCTCTGTATGTGGAGAGCAGCCTGCTAGGGAGAAAGTTTCTACCCTGAATTTCTGACATCTTAGATGCCTGTGCATGCTTGTTCATCACTTGCTGTCACATGATTTGATAAATTATTGGTTAACGAAGTCCAGCAAAACACGTGAGCAATTTCCGCTGATGTATTTAGTCTGAGCAGAACAGATGCAATCAAAAAGCTCACTGTGGTGTTTGATCTGCGATGGCTGCTTCACACACACAAACCACCAGTCAGTGCCAGTAGCCTCCAAGCGAGAAACATACATGCATGAATTCACATTGAGAATCCAATTCACACAACCATTTTTTGCAAGACACAGCCAACAGTGGCTGATTTTCAGCAATTCTGGCACACTGAGGTGGTCACTGGACTGTTCAGCTATGTACTGATGGGAGTGTGGCAAATCCTAAAAAGAAATGGAAGTTTTGTTGTTAATTGCAGAATTAACAACAAAACACATTCCAGAATCACAAAAAAAGGCTCAGTTCCAGAGGTATTTATAACTCTGAGGTCCTGCTTATTTGGTCTGAGGTAAAATGCTGCTTCCTTTAGGTCAAGAAGAAGACATTTCAGAATAGATTTCCCCCTCTCGATTATACAGTTTTCACATACCATTTTTACCACATAAAAAACGCACTCTGTAGTTTCGGCAGCTTCCATTGGTCTGTTCTGGGCTGCGACAGAAAAACCTATAATCACGGCTGCTTTTGTAGAGAATCTCAGTTGTCAGTTTGGCTCCATCCAGTGTGACTGCCTGGGATGAAAATAGAAACACAAATCAGGATGTAATCAAGTGGGTGGTTTTTTGTGTGTGTTTGTTTTAGAGAACAGCCGAAGTCATCTATGAGATGATGTGTTTTGCCATTGGATAAAACTGGGTACTTTAAATAGGATAGGCGATCAGGGTCAGAATCTAGCCACATGTAACAACTTTCTATTGAGAACACTACTAGCATCCATTTTGTTTCCACAGCCGTCAGTGGCTGTACGTCTTCTCTGCATGCCCTTTCCTCCCCGGGTGCTACAGAGGCTGTCCTCCACTGGGAAGCTCCCTTCCTCTGGGACCAGCCATCTCTGTTTGTGCAGAGTCCCAAATGCCTGGGTGCCAGAGGAAGCAAGCTCTAGAGCAGAGGACTGATTCCATAGTGTCCGAACAGGAGCACAAGTGGAGAAAAGATATAAGCTCCAAACCATAATTAGCTGTTTGAGAAACAAATCTTGGCTCAGTCACAAATATGCAAGATGCTCTTAAGAAAATCTCAGCTCACCAACTCAGTATTCTTAGAATATTAATGAACAGTGATCTGCCTCATAGGGCTGTGGTAGGCATTACTGATACTGCATGTTAATTGATTTAAACACTTGAAATATGCCAATATACATTACTAATTATAAGCATTTGTATAGCACAGCTACTTCTAGATACATGAAGCGAGAACAGAAATCAACTTTCTATGATTCCAACACCTATGGCAGTGGATCATCAGTGTGCCTGCCCTCTTCTGCCAAACATAACTGGATGCTTGTATTTATAGAGGCCCCATTCTCACTTTTCTTCCCCCCCCCAAAAAAAAAGGGAAACGAAGACGGTATAAATAAGATCTCTATATGGTCCCCGCTGCATGTCAGACATTCTATTATGAGGGTGGTGGAATGGCCCACATGCATCTGGGAACAGGATGATCAATTTGAGCAAGGCTATTGATTGGAGAAAGTACCAGAATCAGCCCTACAGGAAGAAAACCTTTCTCCATCTTCACTGCCTCCTGTTGGCTCTACAAATCCTCCTCTGGCAATTGTCTTTATCCTCCATATCAGTGGCCTTTAACCCACGGGGTGGGACCCTCAGCTGGATAGCACAGACCCTTCTGCTGGGTTCAGGGTTCCCAGGTCCCCCCCCCCCGGCCACTGGTGAGCGATGGGGGGTAGGGTTGCCAGCTCCAGTATGGGAGACTCCCAGAGATTTGGGGATGGAGTCTGGGGAGGACAGGGACCTCAGTGGGGTACAATGCTATACACTCCACCCTTCAAAGCAGGTATTTTCTCCAGGGGAACTGGCCTCTGTAGCCTGGAAGTGAGGTGCCACCTGGAGCTGGCATCTCTAGCTGGGTTGTGGGCCTCTACAGAGCTGCCATTTGGGAGCATGACCTTTTAGAAGGAGAGCAAAGCACTTGGCTTGTGCTTGCAGTCCCAAGCCTGCTGGTCAGGTTCCTGGCCTTGACCCCGTTGAGGTCATCACCTTGC
>NW_015161992.1:230924-245792 GCF_001447785.1 Gekko japonicus | reverse complement strand
GACCTATACACAGTGGCACAAAGAAAACTGCAGGCCCTAAAAAGGCCTGCCATCTAATTGTTTTTATTTTCATTTTCCAGCTGTCAGCTTAATACAAAACTACTGGAATGGATGGGCACCAGGTGGGTGGGAGAGAACGGCTGTAGGAAGAGAAAGCCACTCACGGTCTCATCCATCATACCTGGATATCGACAGGGTGATCGCAGAGTTCTGGGTGAGCCACTTTGAAATCTAAAAGTCTTTCTCCACCTTTGGATTTTGCCTTTTCTGGCTTCTCAAACCAATCTGTCCACTCGACATCTGGAAAAGGCCATTACAGTGGGGGGGGGGTCATTTCGGACATAACAACTGTAAGCATTCTGGACAGCACCAAAGCAACAGAAGCCTGCTTCACACAGACACACACACACACACACGTGTCACTGTCAAATGCTCTTTGGCAGCAGACCCCATGCTGGCTGTCCCTGTGGGTTGCTATTTATGTTGTGAAGCACACCATGCCAAGGAAGGGGAGGTGAAGCACGGCGGGATTAAAAAGATGCACCACTTAGATTCACAACATAAAGATGGTGTAACACCTCTAATGACAAAATGGTGGATGCAGATGTCTCCATCAGATCCTTCTTGTGAGCTTCCATGACAGCTGGGTGGCGATTGGTGGAGAGAACGCTAAAGTAAATGCTTCTTTTTTGTCTGATCCAGCAGGGCTGTTCTTACAACCCAATAACAACATATGTGGGCATATTAAAAGATTTGTTCTTATATCAGGTATGTGCGTAGGAAGCACTGTAAAAATTTTGTTCCAAGGAGTGAAACTAATTATGGAATATGATGAAGAGTTAAGTTGTGTCTGTTAAGTCTCTTTACACCCCAACTTGCGTGATATTTTGCAGGATCCCAACAGCTGGGCTGGAGATTAAGATGGGCTTGTTAAACAATAGGGGGGGGGTTGCTCTGTCCATTGAATTTTATTTCTTCATCTGTGCATGACAACCTATAGATAAGAAAGCTTACAATATTTTAGAAACATTTAGTTGATTCAAGGAAAGGTCTCCTTTCCACGCAGGGTCGATACCCGGGGATGAAGGCCAATGGGTGGAGACAACAGAGCCCACCTGTCAACCCCTCACTGTCCTATGTAATCTGAATATTCTCCCTTATTCCCATGAGTGCTGTTGACCCTCTGGATCAGATCCCAATGCACATATAAGAGGAGTCCTACACACAATACACACACAGCTACCCCAACCAGAAACAATCTGGGGGCGGAGCTATTTGGCCTGCTGCAGAAGACTATGTAGCCATGTTGTCACTGTCCACAATGGGCCAGACAGCTCCACCTCCTAACTGTTGCTGTTCAGGGTAACAGCATGGGGACAGAGAGGCTGAAGCTGCTTCTGCATGCACACTGCAGTCCAATCCAGATCAAGAACAGCACACCCAGAACAGGAGCACCCTGGCTAGTGAAAATGGCCCTGGAGCAAGCCTAACCAAGCAGCCCCCCCCGTGGTGCTACAAGCCAGCACTTTAGGGACTGCCAATCTCAGTGGTGCCAACAGTAGGCAGTGGCTCACCTGTTGCCTCCCCCTCCCCCAAATGGTAGCAGTGCAGGAAGAGGCCATTTATGATCTGACACCAATTACCTCTGAGCCTCTGGCAAAGTTCCTGGGGCTTGGCCCTCTACAGCAGTGGCAACTGGGAAATTTCCCTATAAGGGCCAGTCTGCCCCTGCTCAGAAATAAGGGAGATCAATGCAAATCATATACGACTGTGCTGGAGTTCACAGGTTCCATCTCGTGGAAATGGATCCTCACCCTGTGGGATTATTGCAGCTAGTAATGGTTTAATGTCCTCTAGTTGGCAAGGAAGAGAAAAAGATTTCACACTGCATTGCGCTGCCCACACACACACACACACACAAACGCACGGGCGTGTTCTCTCCCTCTTGGTAAAGAAGCATTTTTTAAAAGTCTCACCTTGAACCCACTCACTGGTTGAAGATACATTAAAATGCTCTCCATTCTCAGCCTGAAATAGTTTGCATACTTTGGCTACAGCTGACCCTTTGAATCCTGCAAAAGAGTGCAAGATCTTACAAATAGTTATTGAAGGAGGCGATAAAGAATTTGACCTTTCTGTCTTTCTTGGGGGTTTAGGGCAGATTTTGTAAGTACCTGCAAAATTTCAAACGGAAGTGCTAGATCTTGGCACGATTTCCTGTATTCATTATGGGATGTTTATTCCCAGCTGGGAGAGACTGCTAAGATCAGCAGGAGAGAAGGAAAAATAGGGGATTCACCCTCCCCATTATTTGCTAGTCTGAATGTCTTTCTGCAAGTCCCCAAAGCTGACCATAGCATACGGCAGGTGATATCCATCTTCTGGCATAAGAAACAACTGCTGTTTCTGCAGAGATTCCACATGTGTTTTCTCAAGGAGTTTTGAGGGGGAGGGGAATTAATTTCCTAAAAATCAAAATGCGACAATCCAAAACCTTCTACTTGCTTCTGGAGGGAGCTGAAAATAGTTTGGAAGTCTGAATGTAGAAGACTGTCAGTGCCATCCTAAGCTGTGACACGTCAGATGGGCATAGAAGGATGTAACCCTGTTTAGGATTGCACTGCAAAGCTTGGAGGTATCTGGCAAGAAGCAGGGGTGTGTGTGTTTGTGATGTAGGGGGATACATGCTACTTGCTATTTGGGAAATGGGTGTAGGGGTAGAGTCTGGCACTGCCTGTTTCCCCGCTCCCCCTGCTGCAATGTAAGTCTGTGTGCAAGCAGTGAATACAAAACACACTTTCAAACTTCTGGTATTCTCGATTCCAAAAGAAATGGATCATCTGATATATATAAGAGCCCTAACATATTGGCACTTTCCAGCTCTCCCATTGGCTGTGCTGTGCACTCCATCAGCCATTGGCCCATCAACCGCCACTCAAAAGTATTCACGTGCCATTGGCTGGGTGCTGGGTCCACTCCTCTCCCCCGCCCATTACCATTCCTTGTCTGAATAAACTGCCAAAACTGCTGTGTGGCTCACTTTCTCCTCAGTGGCTGTTGCTAGGCAACAAAGCTTGGTTCTCTCAGTAAAAAGACAAAGACAGGAGGCCCTTTCAAAGCCAAATTTGGACTTTGTGGGGAACTCACTGGGGCCAGTCCTGACTACAGTTGCCAGCTCCAGGTTGGGAAATTCCTGGATATGATGTGGTGGTGTCTACAGAAGCCAGCATTTGGGGAGGGGAGAGGCTTCAGCTGAATAGAAGCCCATAGGGTCCACTTTCCAAAGCAGTTATTTTCTCTGAGGGAGACATAGGTTCTTACTGTGGAACATCAGTGGGTGATTTCAGACCAGTCACAGATTTTCAGCCTAACCTACCTCACAGGGATGTTGTGCAGATCAAAAGGGGAAGAGGAGAATGATGTAAGCTGCTTTGGTCCCCACTGTGGAGAAAGAATGTACTTTTCCTCCTGTGGAACCATTGTTGCCAATCTCCAAGTGAGAGCTGGAGATCACTCAGAATCACAACTGTTCTCCAGATAGCAGAGATCAGTTCCACTGAAGAAACGGGTGGACTCTGTCATTACACCTTGCTGAAGTGCCTCCCCCCCACCAAGAAAGCCAGTGTGATGTAGCTGTTAGCACTTCAGAGCAGGGTCTGCCAGACCCAGCTTCTTCCTGTGGAATCTGATTGGGTGATTTCAGACCACTCACAGACTTTCAGCCTAACCTACCTCACAGGGTTGTTGTGCAGATCAAAAGAGGGAGAGGAGAATGATGTGAGCTGCTTTGGTCCCCACTGCAGAGAAAGACTGTACTTTTCCTAGGTAAAGGCTGCAGGAAGGGGGGAGGCAATGGAAACCTGAAGTCAGAGAGGCAGATTGTTGGCTGGTATATTGATGGTTGGCTGGGAAGGAGATAGGGTTGCCAACTCCAGGTTGGGAAATTCCTGGAGATTGGAGAGGTGGAGCCTGGAGAGGGTGGGATTTGAGGAGGGGTGGAACCTCAGACAGGTACAATGCCATAAACACTACCCTCCAAACCAGTCATTTCCTCCTGGGGAACAATTGTTGCCAATCTCCAGGTGAGGGCTGGAGATCACTCAGAATTACAACTGCTCTTCAGATGGCAGAGATCAATTCCCATGGAGAAAACAGTGGATTTTGTGTCATGCCCTGATGAGGTCACCACAGCAAATTGACGCTGAGTGCCCAAGGCTGGGGCACTCGCCCAGAGCCTCTTTTTAAAGCCTGTTGTATTTATTTCTACAATTTATTTATTTATGGGCCTTATTTCTAGTCATTATAATATTTCTACCATTTCTTTAAAATACTTTAATCCCTTCACTCACATAAAAATGACTTGATCCACATTTTTTATCTTGCCTTTTCAAAGGAGTTTGTGGCTCTCCCATCTCATTTTATCCTACGCTAACAGTGTACTTTAGGCTGAGAGAGAAAGAAAGACTTGTCTGGATCACCCAGTGAGATTCACGACTTTTATCTCTCTAACCCAAAACTCTAACCACTGTACCACAGTGCCAACCACGACATACAGTATGGAAGGCATTCTGACACAAAGACCAACTTGCAGCACAATTCCAAGCAGGTCTATTCAGAAGTAAATCCTACTGTTTCAGAGCCTTACTCCCAAGGAAGTGTGCACAGGATGACAGTTATCCAGCACAGTCCTAAACATGTACTCAGAAGTTCAATGGAATCTACTTCCTAGTTGGGAAGGGTTGTGGCTCAGTGGCAGAGCCTCTGCTTGGCATGCAGAAGGTTCCAGGTTCAATCTGCGGCATCTCCAGCTAAAAGGATTAGGTGATGTGAAAGACCCCTCTGCTTGAGACCCTGGAGAGCTGCTGCCAGTCAGAGTAGGCAAGAATGACCTTGACAGACCAGTGGGTGTGACAGTAGAAGGCAGCCTTACAGTGCAATCCTAAGCAGTGTTACACCCTTTGAAGCCTGTTGAATTCAATAGACTTAGAAGGGTGTAACTCTGTTTGGATTGCACTGATGGGTGTCCTAATTTCAACCTGCCATTTCTAAGAATTACCTTGGTATTCTATGTGGTCTTCAACCGAAGAAGAAGGGTCCCCTTTTACAGTAATAAAACTCCAGGGATGTCTAAAAGGTAAAAATAACACATTATTAAAGTATTTTGCAAGAAACATGTGCTCACGTGATCTCTTAGACTAGGGTTCATTTTGTTCATTTCACAGTTCTCCAACCTGACTAATTTATGAGACTCTTCAGCTTATATAAAGCTAGGGCTATCTTTCCAGCTATGTTTTTCCCAATCAAGATGAATCAAGTTGAAAGTTAGATCTTTTCCCTTATTCTATTTCCAATATACTTTTTCAGTTCAAAACTGGATACCAGTTTAACTGAAGCTAGCCAGTTGTTAAATCGCTTGCTTAACAAAGCAGTCGGAGAGTGATTCAGCAAGAACACAACTTTATTCTTCAACTCAAACACAACTCCAACATGGATCAACATCTGATAGCCAGAACAGCCTTTACATTGCAGCTGTCCTGCTTTTAAACATTCCCGGCTAATGTAGCCAACCCACTGTACAAATACCAACCAATAAGGTTGTTCACATAAGGACCAATCACGGATGTTCCCACTCAGGGAGCTTGCTTGAAAGTGATTGGTTAGGTGCTTTCTGGGCTAGTAACACGATTGGATGGATTTGGATCCTAGCCCAGGACCAAGCTTTACATTACACTTCAATTAGATATTTCACAACATATCATGCATTCAAGGCAGCTTTGAATACACTACACCAATCCTGTAAAAACCTCACTGACATAAGATTTTAAAAGTACAACCTTGGGAAGAAGCATGTTAAATTTAGTAGGACTACTCTACTGAGTGACCAGAAACATGAAAAACTCAGAAGCAGAGCTCTGTAAAACTAACTCCTAAAAAACTGAAAAATATTTGGCTGCCTTCTCTACTCTGGCCTTCAAAATAATCCAAATTTGGCAAAACATTGTAATGATGAAAGCATTTTATACAAAGAGTATTGTAGAGGGAATTTATAGGGGGATTCCGTTTTATTGATTAGCTGGCAAAATACTTTTCAAGAAGCTCAAAATGAGTCTGAGGCCTGCCAAGTCCTTGAATTCTGATGGTGTATGAGTTAGATCTGTGGTTCTAATACATTTTATGACAACAGATCTTGTAATATCCCCAATGATCTCCCCACCACCACCACCTCATTCTAGTCATCCACCTCTTTAAAGCAAAGGGTCCCTTTCAGAATAAAAAGTCAACAACCCCAGCTTTCTCTGAGGTAATTGATCAAGTTTTCTTTAATAGTGGGAACAGGAATGGAGACTGAATTCTGGTATGAATGAATATGTTTTCCCAACTATAACCCGTCTTTATGGGGGGGGGTGTCAATGGCCAGAGAAGGATGACAGATGTGGCTGTTCAGGCTGAATGGGGCCAAGGAAAGAACATTTTTGCAATCTGGGCAGACAGATAGGGGAACTGGTCACACCCTGTTTTCTGCTTGGCAAGGACTTCATAGTGCCTGCCTACTATATATGGGACAGTACTAAAAGGCAATGTGCTGGAGCCGAAATTTTCTTCCCTGATGAAGACTGGGATTTTGAAGTCTGTCCAGGATACAGAAATGTCAAGTTAAAACCCTGTGCAAGAGAGTCCCATAGAGCTCCTAATGTAAATGTCCCAGATGTGAGCCAGGAGCTTCCCCTGGAAACGCTTCGTGCATGCCACATGGCTGCCAAAATCAGCAGACAGGCAGGACGGGGTTTATAAGGGTCAGGGACAACCACCTGACCCACTCTGGCCTATCAGGGTGAAGAGGCTTTTTCACTGATGCAGCTGCTGTTTTCTCCTTTGGCAAGAATTGGCTGGTGGCACTCGAGAAGAATCCCCACCCGATATCCTTCCAACTGCCGGTTCAAGCTCCATTTTGGCCTCTGGTGCTGACGCTCAAGACTCATAATAAAACAGTTCTTGCCTTCCTCTTAAAAGTATCTAATGAGCTGCTGAAAACTCCATAGAGTGTGAAGGAAAACTTTGCAGTGTAGACGGCCTTTGTGCTCCTGCGGGAGTGGAATTACTGAGGTACAGGAAGAATACAATATAGCTTCTGTGTGGATAGCCCTGGCACAGCAGGCTCCTACCTAAAGCCGAGGTGGAGGAAATGTTTGCTGCCCAGCTTTGTCATTGCTTTCCGAGCTGAATCATCCAGGCTTCGGGATCCTTCGTCGTTCACCGCAACCGACAAGATCATACCATCATCAACTGCGTTCAAGTACCGGACAAGACGGAGGCTTTCGCCTTTGAGTTTATAGGTGTCAAATCTAAAGGGAGGAGGAGGAGGAGCTGGTTAGCAGCAGCAGAAAATTCGTGGCATCCATTTATTTATTCAGGATATTTATACTCTGCCATTCTCCCCAATGGACACCTTAACTGTCCACAACATTGTCATATCCTCCACTTTGTTTTCACAACCACCACGCTATGAAGTAGGTGAGGCTGAGAGTGTGTGACTGTCCCATGGTCACCCAGCGAGCTTCCATGGCAGAGTGGAGATTTGAACCCAGTTCTCCCAGATCCCAGTCCAAAACTCTAACCACTACACTGTGCTGGCTCTCCACTTCATAAGTGCCACTGGACATAAAAAGGCAAGGAGGATGTGGACTATTCTCTTCAGCAGCCCACAGACAAACCTTGTGCACAGGAAGAGTCAGGGAGTGCACAGGCTTTGGAACAACCTCGGCTCCCATCATATCATCCAGTTTTCTTCACTGTATGCCATGCAACGTTCTACTGCATCTGCTTCTGAAAACCTAAACCCCACATAGGGATTTACAGACATTTATTTTACACCACACTCTCAAACCATGTCTAATCCAAGCTGGGTCACAGGTGTGCAACCAGATGCACAGTCAGATGCACACCAGGGCAGGGCCGCCCCTGCCAGTAGCTCAGAAAGTAGTATTTTTGCTCACAGGACTCCACAGCTTAGAGGGAACATTGCACAGGAGTGTAACCATTTATCCAGGCAAGTTTGTTAAAAAGCATTTTGTGCAGCGCAGGCAAGACCAGCTGTTCCCCGACACACACTCTCTAGCAAGATGACTCCCAGCCTGCGCACACACTTTCACATGCACACCCGAAATCCCCCCTCCCCTGCCAAGTGTCATTCCTTTGGAGGGATGCTTTGGTGCCCCCCCCCCCGGCGTTGCAAGGGGAGATTTTGCGGTGGGAGGAGGCCGGAGGAGGGACACTCTCCGAAGCATTGCCACCCACCCGCACCGGGGCTCCGGCTTCCTGGGACCTGGAAGCCCAAGACGGTCCAGCCAGGCTGGGCCAATAGGAAATGCCGGGCCATCTCTTCCCAGCCCCATGGCCGGCTCTGTCTGAGTGGGGAGCGCTTCCTGAGGGGGACATCTTGGCAGGGCGCCGAACTTCCCCGGAGATGGCCGGTGGGTACCTCAGCCGGGCGCTTTTGTGAAGGGGGAAACCCACGCTGGAAGGCGAAAGCCTCATATTGTGAACAACTTGTTCAGCCAGGGTTTCATTCGCCACTTCCCCCCCAGGCCTCTTTCATGTCCGTGGGCCCGCTCCCCCGCCCCTCCCGTTCGAGGAGGCCCTTCTTGCAGTGGGGGTACCATTCCAGATCTCAGAGAGAGGAGAAATAGGGGGGGTGGCGCAGAGGATGCTGCGCTTGCAGTCAGCGTTTCTGGGCGCACTTGCCGGACTCGGGGAGAAAGAGGCGACAGCGGTGGTCACCCAGTCAGGGCTTTTGGTGGGGGGGGCAGGTGCAGTTTGGCGCCCTAA
Source organism: Gekko japonicus (assembly GCF_001447785.1). Lineage (NCBI taxonomy): Eukaryota > Metazoa > Chordata > Lepidosauria > Squamata > Gekkonidae > Gekko > Gekko japonicus. Next base: position 236,966 of record NW_015161992.1, on the reverse strand, counting down.
GGGCCGGGCTGCCCTAGGCGAACACCTAGTTCACCTAGTGAGTGAGCCGGCCCTGCATCAGGGGATCTCATCTTGGAAAGGGTTCATTAGCTCAGTGCTGCAAAGAGGGAGAAGGCGCTTTCCGCTGCCTCCCACTTTTAACAGAAGAAAGGGCAGCTGGGATGGGGGCTGCTTTTCTCTGGCTCCACATAGAACAAACAAGGGCTTTTTTGGTTGATTTCCTCCAATATATGCCTAACTGGAGTCCAGCCGCGTACCTGTGACCTAGCATGTATCAGGTGTATCATGTCAGTTGGCCCAAAGCCAGCATTAGGCTTTCAAAATGGCTTATGACAAGGATCATTTATAAAGAGTTTAAAAATCACAAAAGTATTTAAAACCCAAGAAAGTCCATTAAGATTGGTTTTTATTGGCCCCACTCAAATTCCAAAGGACTCTGGGGGAAGTCTTCACAATTCTTCTGAAAGCTAGATATGAATCAAGGCAGGTAAGTCAGAATTCTTAGGACAGGGAGCCACCACAACAAAGGCCCTTGAATCTTACTGCCTCTGGGTGGTAGAGCTGTGGCACATCCACACAATCGGTCATGCAGACACGGGATCAACCCACACAGCACCCCAGATGCAGCATTCCTACTGATTCCCATCAGCCTACACATAAGAACTGCATGGTGTATAAAGAGACCTTACTAGGTCAAATGTGCTTATGCCAACTCGCCTATCAGAATAGATAACTGATCCCGTCTTTGGGTCAATCACGTGGACGATGATGCCGCGATGGCCCCAGCTTCGCTCAAAGTAATAGCCACCTTCTTGCAAGCCACCAGGATTCAAGGTCTTGTTGAGGAATGTCCAGGAGAGCTTCTTCTCACCGTGGACCTCAAGAGTGCCGCCACTGCCAACCCCGATATACTTCTGGCCAAAGTAACTGTCTGGCTGGACGGCATCATCAGCACTATGGAGTAAAAATTAATCCTGGTCACTTGGCTATCTCACGACATAGAGAGGAGCTGAGTGCACTTTAAATGGCCCTGGGCTGTTATTTCAGTGTCTTTTAAAAAAATTATGCAGGATCCACATGGCTAATCTTCAATATTATGGGAGAAAGTCTGTTTAATTACATACCGTCCATACAAGATGATTGTCAGGTTGCTCCGAAAAGGACAGCTCTCACTCCCAACATGCATCTCTCCACCATTTTCAATCAGAATGTGTCGAGTGCGTAAAACAATGGGGCATGTGTTGTCTTTAATCGTCAGCTTTCCTAACAGGGGAAAAAGAGGATTTTGTTTGTTTGCTTGGTCTAAAAACTCTACCACAACATCAACATCAATGGGCATCCTTTTCAGAAACTTGGCCCTGAATCCCATCTCAAGCCCTTTCTCATTTCAGTCCAGTGTTTTTAAAATATTTTTGGAAATAAAAGCAAAGCTCTGCATATTTCCTAAGGATATAGCTTGACTATATACAGGGGCAGCCAAGTCTGTCTGTTACACCAGAATTAAACAGGAGTCCAGTGGCATTTAAAAAACTACAACAAACATTTCCAGCAAAAGCTGTGATGAGTCAGAGCTCACCTCCTTAGATGCATGAAAGGAACTCCAACCCACAACAGCTTATGCTGGAATAAATGATGTTAGTCTTTAAAGTGCCACCAGACTTCAGTCCACTGAAGTCAACTGGCTCAGAAGGGTACAACTCTGTTTAGGACTTTTATTTGTTTGTTTTATTGAACATGTATCCTGCTCTCAAGGGCAGCCCCACATAAAGAGAGTTACAATAATCCAGTCTGGAATGACCATTGCATGGGTCACTGTAGCCACATCTTGGGGGGTGAGATATGGGGCCAACTGCCTGATCTGCCACAGATCGAAAAAGGCAGACCTGGCGGTGACCTGGGCCTCCATAGAAAGGGAGGCATCCAGGAACACCCCCAGACTCTTCACCCTCGACGCTGGCACCAATGGAACCCCATTGAAGGCTGGGAGCCTGATTCCCAGTCCCAGTCCCCTGCGACTTAGGCGCAGGAACTTGGATTTAACTTCAGTTGGCTCTGTCACAACCATCCAACCACAGCTTGTAAAGCCCTGTCAAGATCTTCTGGGGCAGAGTCCAAGCGGCTGTCCATCAGTAGATAGATCTGGGTGTCATCTGCATACTGGTGTCACCCAAGCTCATACCTCCAGATAATCTAGGAGAGGGGGCGCATATAGATATTAAACATTATGGGAGAGAGAATTGCTCCCTGCAGCACACCACATTCCAGTGGGTGTCGCTGAGATAATTCCCCCCCCCCAGTGCCACCCTCTGTCCCTGACCTTGGAGAAAGGAGGTCAGCCACTGCAAGCAAGCCCCCATATCCCTGTGTCAGCCAGGCAGTGTGTTAGGGCAGGGCAGTGGAAGAATCAGACTTTGTGCCCATGGCTGGGGTAAAAAGACTAAAGACAACAAGAAGATAGAGAAGGGAGGAGGGAGGAAGGGGAAGGGGAGGAAATTGTAAGAAATTGAATCATATGCACTGTAGAAGTCTAAAAAAAAACCCTAATAAAAATATATGTAAAAAAAAAAAAACAATGGCAGGGACCCGGTGAGGACCTTACATGGCCAGGAAACTTACATGGCCAGGAAACAGCTTTTAGGCATTCTTGCCAATAAGGTAGACATAGACCCACAAACTAACCTTCCGGATTATGACGTGGATGAGTTTAGAGTACAAGGCTTCCACGGGCAGACCCAGCTGACATTAAATATAGCCGACCCCTCTCGTGGGAGCTGAGACAGTTTGGAGAAGAAAATTAGGCGAGTGGAAACCTTGCTACGCAGTACAGGAGTTCTCAAACCTCCTAAAGGCTCTAAGAAGCAAAAAGATAGAGAGGAAGAGGAGCCTATCCAAGCTATAACTTATGCCAATCATGGACCCCACTCCCAATACCAAGCCTCGGGTGGATACGGAAATAAATATGACGGGAAAAATAAACCATGGCAAGAGATCACAGAGGGGTGGAGGTGCCTATCGGGGAAGAAACGGAAGAGACTACCAGAATATTCCTAACCCTGCACAAGCACACCTCCAGCCCTCTGCTCCTCCGGCTCCCCAAGGGCAAATGCACCCTCCGGTTGCCATGTAACGGCCCACCCCAAGGACCTCCTGCTTACCAGCCAGGACCCCAAAATCCACCGCCAGGCTTCCCGCCTCATGCAGCCGGACCCGCTCTTCTCTACCCCCCTTCTCTACCCCCCTTTAATCAAGCCCCCTCCTATTCAGGAGGACAGCAGCAGGGTTACCAGGGAGGAAATCTCCCGAGGGAGAATCCTTCACAGGGAAAAGACACTTTCCGGTGGCAGCTTTGGATGTGCCTAAAGGATCGTGGCTATGAAATGGCGAGCTTCCATAAGCAGTCTGATTGGGTTCTCCTTCAGGCTTTGTCAGAAAGTGAAAAGCAGGGAGACTACCCCGTGACCCCTGTAATCACGACCCAAGAAGTCGAAGTAGTGGAGCCTGTTTCTTACAGCTAGGGCTGCCCGGAGTCCCACGCTCTCCCCGAAGGAGTCTTGGCACAACTTAAGCCGGACCCTTGGGGGAGACCGATTGCAAAGGCAGGGTTCAGGACTCCCGGGAATTTAAAACCTGCAACCCTTATGGTAGACAGAAGAGCCAGTCGTTTCCACCCAATTCAACCTCTCCGAAACGCCCCAATTTCCTGGCAGCAGAGCTTGCAAGGAAAAGTAGCAGTTTCCCCACTTGGGAAAGTTTTACCCTTCCAGAGAAAATAACAGAACTTAATAGGAAGAAGGATTCAGGCATTGTGCAACTTAATAGGAAAAATTAGGAACGTCAAGAAATAATAGCAGCCAATATTAGAGATAAGGAAGGATTACAGAGGGAACTTGTTAAAATCAAGGCTCAGTTAGAATAAACTATCTTTTTAGTGCAGAACACCAACCAGAGACTAAAAATTCTAGAAAAACTGAGTAAAGGAACACACAGCAGCTCCAAAGGTCAAGCTGTGAAAACCCAAACCTCACTTCTTTCCCATGAAAATGAGAAAATATTTAGTGCAGCAGATCTAGCCTCTGAGCCTGCACAGAGTTCCAAACCTAGTGCCCCAGTTATTTCCCTCAGCAGAGAAAAGCTTACCACAGAAGTCCTTGCAGAGGCAGACCTCCCTTCAGGTTTCGAAGAACTTCCTGTTCCTAGCCTGGCTTACAGTATTCTCCTAAACCAGAATTCTGCAAAACTCCAAAAGAACTTAAATTCAGTTCCGGAAACCCTAGCAACTTTGTCCCTCTTGTCTCCAGACAATTTTAGAGCCAAAGAATTGATACCAGCAGAAAATAGCAGCAAAATTCTTATTTTGAGGGAAAATGTAGAACCTCCAGTTGCAGGAGCAGTGACTATCAATGAGGTAGTGTTGTTTGACAAAACCCAGGCAGACTCTCTCCTTCCTGCTGCCTTAGAGGTCGGATTCAGCCCATTCCAGCCTTACCGAAAAATATGGAAAGACGTCAAGTTTTAACATCCAGACATTTGCATAACAGCAGAATGCTTGGTGTTCCCCCCTGTTCCAATTTTGAATACGAAAAGAAATACGGGCAGAAGATAAGACAGAAAGTTGCTGGTAATTGTTACCTCTCCCTCTTTTGTTAATAGTAATTTCCTTCGGCAACCAGAGAGAGAGAGGACTTTTCTTTTAATATCACCCCCACCCCAAAAGAACCAGGGGAGCTATAGTGATTTTTTTCTTTTCTTTTAGCTTTCATTCTGGTCACTAAAGGGCCTGCACTTCAAGTGTTTTTGAACTACAACAGCAATTCTAATAGACACTTTTAAAACTCATGTTGAAATTCAACACTGGCCATGTGGCACATAGTTTGGAAATGAGCCTGCTTGAACAGAGGCAGTCTATCTGAGAAACGTATTCATTTTAGAAAGAATGCCTGGGTAGAAAAGGATGACACACTCTCCTGTATTTTATGGACAAGACATCAACATGAGTCAATAGGAATGAATATAGAGGCTAGAAACATAGCCACTATTGCAGGGATGCCAACCTCCAGGTGGCACCTGGAGACCCCCCCCAAACCTACAGCCTTTCGCTAGCATACTGAGGTCAGTGTCCCTGGGGATAAGTGCATCCTCTATACAGTGACCTGCAGGCCATGTTCTCCATATGTTCCATCCTCAAATATCCAGGCACATGTGGCCTGGAGTTGGCAACTTGAAGCTTTGTTTTAGACTGCTTTGGGAGTCCTCCCTCTCACATGTGCAATTCCTTGAGGGAGATCCGCCTTTTCATTCCCCCAACCCTTCTTAAGGACATTACCCGGTCAGTTGCAAGTCTTTGTCTTGTAAAACAGCCTTTAAGGTTGAAAGTTTTTTTTCCTGAAGTCTGCAGCTAGTTTCTCCATTAGAAGATGCATGTTTTAAGGCCCATTTTTAATTTTTTTAAATAGCATTTTATTGAGTTTTATATATTTTTACATCCTGTATTACTTGTTAGTTGTATACAGTATCTTTCAACAACATCTAATAAACAATAAGAGAAATGTTCTTAATACGTACAATACTTGTTAATAAAACACAAAGTCTCTATATTTCTGAGGTAGTGCATATAATCGGGGTTGACAAGCAGTAAGATATTAAAAAAACACAAACCATTTTTCCATAAAATTCTTAATTATAAAATTATTAAAATTATTAAAATTATTAATACCTTTCGGATTGTCAAAAGCTATTAATTGCATAGCGATTTTATCTGAAACTATCAAGTCCCACAGTTTAGATCTCCATTGTGATAGATTTGGTACCTTAAACAATTTCCAATTTAAAGCGATTAAGTTTTTTGCAGCCATTAGCATAGTAGAAATTAACTCTTCGTTCTGTTTAGACAGTTTCAGACCTGGCCAAAAATGTAACAAAAGAGATGCAGGTGTATTTGGAATCTCATAATTACCGTATTTTTCGGACCATAAGACGCACTTTCCCCCCCCCAAAAAAGTGGGGGGGAAGTGTGTGCGTCTTATGGTGCGAATACTGCCTTCT
>NW_015161992.1:230493-230626 GCF_001447785.1 Gekko japonicus | reverse complement strand
GCCCAACAGGCCACCCTTACTCCCTGCTCCGGCAAACAGCCATTGAGCAAATAAGTCAGGCCCAGCGTCACTCAGTAGCTAGGTGTCAGATTCCACAGACAACAACAGAGCACACGCTTATCAGAAAGGTTAT